>NC_091295.1:6263359-6563359 GCF_038502225.1 Cherax quadricarinatus
TCTGCCTGTCAACACACACGTTACACTACATGAGACTACATCAGGCACATACTAGGTGAGGTTTCTGCCTGTCAACACACACGTTACACTACATGAGACTACATCAGGCACATACTAGGTGAGGTTTCTGCCTGTCAACACACACGTTACACTACATGAGACTACATCAGACACATACTAGGTGAGGTTTCTGCCTGTCAACACACACGTTACACTACATGAGACTACATCAGACACATACTAGGTGAGGTTTCTGCCTGTCAACACACGTTACACTACATGAGACTACATCAGACACATACTAGGTGAGGTTTCTGCCTGTCAACAAACACGTATGCAAGACTAATTCTAAGATCTCAGGTGCTTAACAGAGCACCACGATACTCAAAACATTAATATTGGCGATTATCACGAGATCTTAACATACATAGGTATTTAGTATTCAAAGAAGCAAACGGGATAATACTAAAAGTCACAATAAAAACATCCAATATAACAAAACAAAACTACGATGTGATATTTTACATCTCAGCAAAACAAAGAAAAGTAATGCAAGTAGTTACATGTAATATAATATTACTGAAAAGCACACTGTAACACAGCATAAAATATAACATAAATTAAAAACCAATTGCTTATGCTAGGAAACACTTTTTACCACTTACAATTGAATCAAAAACAGTAAAGACACCCATAACATATTTGAGTCTCATTGAAAATTTTCATCATAAAGTCCTTGAAATGATTTATACATGATAAAAAATATGCAATCGTAGTGCTACACCTTTCTAAATGATAACTGTGTAGTTGCTGAAACCCTCGGGGTAATAACCCTATTGCCTCTAGATATCAAAACTCAATTATACATCCATATAAACAGCTCTCCATGCTCACACCCAAGTCTAGGAAAATAGCCCGTCGTATCCCCTTACCCATTTTGCAAATCCCATAAATCCCTTAATGTGAAATTTCGATAACCCTCACTAAAATCTCTCTCCCATCTCCCTCCATACACCCCTTTATTTCTACACTGTGTCCTATAAAAAGTTGCTGCCAATGCATTAATTCTTGCACGCACGTCCGCCTCCCTCATAGTCCACATCATGTATATATAATCCGTAATCATATACCCAATCGCATTCTCAACCCTTTTATTCACCCCAGTTATATCTAAACTTAAAACCCTCAAAACCTGCAAACCCCCTCCCCCCACTAACCTTAAAACCTTACCCATCCAAACCCTTATAAGTTCAATACAATCGCAAAAATATACTGTATGATAAATAGTCGCCAATCCTCCACAATCCTTGCATTCCCCATCCTCTCGTATTCTCTTATAGAATAAAACCATTCCTGACGGCAAGATTCCATGTAAAAATCTATACATAACTTCTCTGACTTTAGGTTTTAAACGCAATTTATTTAAACGCCCCCAAATATTACGCCAATCATACATCGGATAAACTCCTTCTACCGCCGCTACCACAGCCTTACCATCTGCCCTATCAAGATTTCTCAATTTAATTTGTGTGTGATCCCTCACGTTTATGAAGACCCGTAACATTGCCTCACCTATCATGAACTCTCGACCCCCCCACCACCGTCGCATATCCTGATGTATCCTATGAAGACCGTCTTCTTTCGCCCCCCCCCCCTCCCGCTTATAACTATGTTTTAAATACATACTTATTATCCTCTTTTCGACATCTATAAGACCCAGCCCTCCACGGCCAACGGGGAGTGTGACAACCGCTCTACTTAACCATTCGCTCCCTGTTCCCCAAATGAATCTAAAAACACTTTTTTGTAACCTTTTTAATTCACAACGAAGTATCGGAAATATTACCGTAACATGCCATAGTTTACTATATAATAGCACATTCGTTGTTATCATCCTTTGTTGCAAACTTAAATTAGCAGCTCTTAACCCACTAAGACGCTTCAGAACACTATCAACGATACGCACGGAATTTATTTGTTGTGCTGACTTGATATTATTTACATAAACGATCCCACATATCTTTATTTGGTCCACCCTTTCCCACCTTTCAGCTACCATTCCTTCCTCACGCGACCCTTTTCCAAGATTCATATACTTTGTTTTCCCCATGTTGATCGTCATGCCAGTAGCCTTTTCAAAAACTTTCACTAACTTTTCTACCCGAATCAAATCCATGTTTTCTCTCACCAAAATCGTCGTGTCGTCGACATATCCAACAATGCCCGCTCCCCCACCCCTTACATTACCCATCCCATTTGCTTCCAATAAAACCCTTATCCCTCTATAAAAGGGATCTTGGAAACAAGCAAAAAAAATTTGTGAAAGGGGACAACCTTGACGCAAACCCCTTCCCATCTGAATCCGATCTCCCAACCTCCCATTCACCTGCACACGCAAAGATGCCTCTTTATACATTAATTTGGCCCATGATATAATTTCCGCCCCAAACCCCTGCCATCTCATTATTTTCCATAACGTCTCCCGTTCCACACATCATATGCCGCCTCCCAATCTATAGCCAATACCCCCCCCCCCCTACCAATCTTACTCTTTCTTCAATAAAACTTCTAATCATACCGTGACCTTCATACATAGACCTGCCCGGCACCCCATATTGTCCCTTGTCAATCACTTTGCCCAGGACTTTTTTTATTCTGTTGGCCAAGATCCTTCCAAAAATTTTATAGTCCCCACCTATACAGATGTGACAGAGTGAACAGGCAAAAGGGGGGGGGTTGGCCTGTACATTGCAGAGTCACTTGTTTGCACAGAACTGCTAAATGCCTCAAATGATGTAGTGGAAGTTTTAGCAGTAAAGGTCGAGAACCAAAACCTAGTCATTGTGATAGTCTACAAGCCTCCGGATGCAACATCCCAGCAATTCCAGGAACAGCTGTTAAAAATTGACCACTGTCTGGAAAACCTTCCAGCTCCTGCACCCAACATCTTGCTCCTGGGGGATTTCAACTTAAGGCACCTAAAATGGAGGAATATAGCAAATAATATTGTTGCAGTAATAACACCAGGAGGCAGCTCTGATGAAAACTCACACTCACGCGAGCTTTTAAATCTCTGCACAAAATTCAATTTAAACCAGCAAATAATAGAGCCTACTAGACTGGAGAATACACTAGACCTCATCTTCACTAACAATGATGATCTGATAAGAAATATCACCATATCAAAAACAATATACTCAGATCACAACATAATTGAGGTTCAGTCATGTATGCGCGGAGCCCCAGACCGCCATAATGAGATTAGTCACGAGGGAGCATTAACCAAATTCAACTTCAATAACAAAAACATAAAGTGGGACCAAGTAAACCAAGTCCTAACCGATATAAGCTGGGAAGATATACTAAGCAACACAGACCCCAACTTATGCCTAGAACAGATTAACTCGGTGGCACTCGATGTATGCACAAGGCTTATTCCTCTAAGAAAAAGGAGGAGTAGATGTAAAACAGAAAGAGACAGGCGCTCCCTTTACAGGCGACGGAAAAGAATAACAGAGCGGCTAAAAGAGGTCAATATATCTGAAATGCGTAGGGAGACACTGGTCAGAGAAATAGCAAGCATCGAACTTAAGCTAAAAGAATCCTTTAGGAGTCAGGAATCGCGGGAAGAACTAAAAGCCATAAATGAAATCGAAAGAAACCCAAAGTATTTCTTCTCCTATGCCAAATCAAAATCGAGAACAACGTCCAGTATTGGGCCCCTACTTAAACAAGATGGGTCCTACACAGACGACAGCAAGGAAATGAGTGAGCTACTCAAGTCCCAATATGACTCAGTTTTTAGCAAGCCGCTAACCAGACTGAGAGTCGAAGATCAAAATGAATTTTTTATGAGAGAGCCACAAAATTTGATTAACACAAGCCTATCCGATGTTATACTGACGCCAAATGACTTCGAACAGGCGATAAATGACATGCCCATGCACTCTGCCCCAGGGCCAGACTCATGGAACTCTGTGTTCATCAAGAACTGCAAGAAGCCCCTATCACGAGCCTTTTCCATCCTATGGAGAGGGAGCATGGACACGGGGGTCGTCCCACAGTTACTAAAAACAACAGACATAGCCCCACTCCACAAAGGGGGCAGTAAAGAAACAGCAAAGAACTACAGACCAATAGCACTAACATCCCATATCATAAAAATCTTTGAAAGGGTCCTAAGAAGCAAGATCACCACCCATCTAGAAACCCATCAGTTACACAACCCAGGGCAACATGGGTTTAGAACAGGTCGCTCCTGTCTGTCTCAACTATTGGACCACTACGACAAGGTCCTAAATGCACTAGAAGACAAAAAGAATGCAGATGTAATATATACAGACTTTGCAAAAGCCTTCGACAAGTGTGACCATGGCGTAATAGCGCACAAAATGCGTGCTAAAGGAATAACAGGAAAAGTCGGTCGATGGATCTATAATTTCCTCACTAACAGAACACAGAGAGTAGTCGTCAACAGAGTAAAGTCCGAGGCAGCTACGGTGAAAAGCTCTGTTCCACAAGGCACAGTACTCGCTCCCATCTTGTTCCTCATCCTTATATCCGACATAGACAAGGATGTCAGCCACAGCACCGTGTCTTCCTTTGCAGATGACACCCGAATCTGCATGACAGTGTCTTCCATTGCAGACACTGCAAAGCTCCAGGCAGACATCAACCAAATCTTTCAGTGGGCTGCAGAAAACAATATGAAGTTCAACGATGAGAAATTTCAATTACTCAGATATGGTAAACATGAGGAAATTAAATCTTCATCAGAGTACAAAACAAATTCTGGCCACGAAATAGAGCGAAACACCAACGTCAAAGACCTGGGAGTGATTATGTCGGAGGATCTCACCTTCAAGGACCATAACATTGTATCAATCGCATCTGCTAGAAAAATGACAGGATGGATAATGAGAACCTTCAAAACTAGGGAGGCCAAGCCCATGATGACACTCTTCAGGTCACTTGTTCTATCTAGGCTGGAATATTGCTGCACACTAACAGCACCTTTCAAGGCAGGTGAAATTGCCGACCTAGAAAATGTACAGAGAACTTTCACGGCGCGCATAACGGAGATAAAACACCTCAATTATTGGGAGCGCTTGAGGTTCCTAAACCTGTATTCCCTGGAACGCACGAGGGAAAGATACATGATTATATACACCTGGAAAATCCTAGAGGGACTAGTACCGAACTTGCACACGAAAATCACTCACTACGAAAGCAAAAGACTTGGCAGACGATGCACCATCCCCCCAATGAAAAGCAGGGGTGTCACTAGCACGTTAAGAGACCATACAATAAGTGTCAGGGGCCCGAGACTGTTCAACTGCCTCCCAGCACACATAAGGGGGATTACCAACAGACTCCTGGCAGTCTTCAAGCTGGCACTGGACAAGCACCTAAGGTCAGTTCCGGATCAGCCGGGCTGTGGCTCGTACGTTGGTTTGCGTGCAGCCAGCAGCAACAGCCTGGTTGATCAGGCTCTGATCCACCAGGAGGCCTGGTCTCAGACCGGGCCGCGGGGGCGTTGACCCCCGGAACTCTCTCCAGGTAAACTCCAGGTAAACATAATAACGAGATTGCACGATAATCTTTAACCGTTAATGGCTCGCCTTTAGGAACTAGGACGACCACAGCCAACCTTTGTTGTTCCCCTAAAACCCCATCCCGCTTCATGATATTGAATAAACGTACCAAAAACCCCTTTAAAACGTTCCAATTTTGAATATAAAAGTCGCTGGGCAACCCATCTATTCCTGGCGCCTTACCCAATTGCGCCCCAGATAAAGCCTCCCAAGTCTCTCACTCCGTTATCGGCCCTCCCAACATCAAACGATCATGCTCCATCAGCTCACAACGCACATACCTACCGATTGACTGCAATGCAATTTCACTTATTCCAACACTTTGCGTTTTCAATTTAACCCAAGCATCAATATACCCACTCATACCCTCCGTCGTCGTCAACACCTGATTCACTATACCCCTGCATACCTACCTGGACATTCAACCCCATTAACTCCATTGCTTTGCGACGTCTGTGTTGATTCCTCAACACACACGCCGACGGCCGATCTCCCCACAAAACCTCTTCGATTCCACCCTTAAGCCTTTCCCCATCAAACCTTTCGTTTTGTAAATTTCGTAGTTGCTCCGTAATTCGTTCAATTTCTGTAACAGGATAATTAGCATTCGCTTGTACATAGCAGTCGCGCAACTGCCCCTCTAAATATCGTTGGAAACCATACTGTAACTGATTATATCTCACTCCCTGACTAATATAAAATTCCTTAATTCGCTTTTTGGCTATCATTTCCCACCAATTAACCAAAGCCACATCTCCAGGTGCTTCAACCACAAGGCGTTCCCACATATGCCCAAAAGACAAACGACTTTCCTCTCTCTTCAATAACTTTACATTTAATTTCCAAAATGACGGACCCCTTCTAGGCACACCCTCAATATCTTCATCCATTACAACTCCTCTATGATCCGAGAAAACCACATTTATCACACTCTCCGCACTGTAACCGCACTAGACACGTACATTCTATCTAATCTCGCCGCATAATCTCGTCTAATGAAAGTATGCTCCACATTGCCACCCCCCCCACACACATCCATTAAACCCACACTCGTCAATAAATCTCCCAGGAACCCCAAGCAACAACCCGCTCCTCGAGGCTCCACATCTTTTCGTCGTATTACACAATTCCAGTCTCCCCCTATTATCGCTACATTTGGTAAACTACGTAGATGATATACTAATACATCTTGCACAAAATGAGTTTTAAGTCGTACATCTCCCTCGGCCGGCCCATATACACCTACAAAACTTATATGTACTCTACCCCATAAACCATCCACCGTAATCACTCTCCCCTCCCCCCTTTCACTATGGCGTACTACAAACGGGCTATTTTCCTTTACCAGAATGGCGACGCCTCCTTTTAACCTCGTCGCATATTCCATATACACATCGTAACCATCTAATTCTAACTCATATCCAATTCTGTAATTGTGTTCTTGGATAAATACCACATCCACATCTAGACGCACCAAAAATTCATTAAACCACTTTCGCTTCCGCTCAGATCTCAAACCGTTAATATTTATTGTCAAAACCTTTAAGTCAATTAATGGGATTTTCCTTTGGTTCTAGGTATAGACTTTTCACTTATACATTTTACACCTCTATCCCTCTCCCCTTTTTTGAGAATCACCTTGATAAACTCTTGTTTCGTGGATTCACTGTTCCCTTTCCTTTGTACATCCGCCCAAGACTTTTTCCCTGGCCTTTGGGCAGGAGTAAGCACGTCGTCTGAGTCTGATGGGGTCGCAGTTCGCTTTCGCGTCCTACCCTCCACCTGCATTGGGATTTCTTTAGTACTATCATGATGCACCTCCACTTCTGCTATATTTACCATCATACCATGCGACACCCCAGACTCAGTGCTTTCATCCGTCGCCTCACCATGATGCTCAACCGATCCCAAATTTGCACCTGGTTCCTCCACACGGTTGACGATCGACTCGTCTAACAATACATCCAGTGCCTTCACTAAAGACGCCGCTACATCCTCGTCCCCCATAGTGGGCAGAGTCTCTTCAAATACTTTATTTATATCCAGTGATGGTGATTCTTCTCGCTGTTTTGCATCCTCCAAAGCATTCTCCTGTGCTTTTTCTACCTCTTCACTCCAAGATGTCCGTTGTCGAGATGGGTGAGCATAAGACTGTTCTCGTCCCTCAACTTCCTCGACCTCTTCCGGTTGTTGCTGTTGCGATATTTGGAGATTCCCACGACGCTTACCACACTGTGCCGTTATGTGGTCATACGATCCACACAGCCAACACGTACGACGTTGCCCCGCATATGTTACATATACTTGAGTTCGAAATGCTTGCAACATAATATAGGACGGTATGGGATGGCGTAAGGTCATTTTGACTGAATATGTTCCCTCCAAACTTCCAGCATAAGGTCCAGCGGCCCACCGACCTGCAGAGGCCATATGAACCGTACCATAATTACGTAGTTCATCTTTTATAACAAATTCATTCGCCTCAAAAGGCACATTCCTTATTTTAACCCATGTGTAGTGTCGTGATACATCATGTAGACGTACTGATACAGCTGAATTGACGGCTATAATGGTCTCTTGATACTTATCCACCACCGCTTCATAAACATTTGCTGACGTCATTTTAACGAAGATCCATGTCGTCCCATTAAGTGCTACACCACATATCTCTTCATTAGCGATACCGTAGGTATCACGGATAATCGCCGGTAGTAACAAGTCCATCGTGGCTCCAGTGACAGCCCCACGGGTCAACTCAACGCAAACAGTGTTGATGCGCCTGTAGCTCTGCAGCGCCATGTTGGTAAATGAGCAGCGCACGTCCTCACTTCTCAATGGTTGTGACGAACTGAGGTAGCTCGCCTGAAAACAGCAGAGGGGTGCCGTGCACAACCGCACTCCACCGAGGTCAGGCAGCGAATTAGGAGTCATTATATGAGCCAAGAGCCTTCAATGATGACATGGAATCAGTAATGATGATAGAGTCAAGCTCAGTGTCATAGGTTAGCTTTAGCGCCATTAGGAATGCAAACAATTCAGTTTGCAGTGTAGACGCCCAGTTGTTAATTCTTATGCCTAACTCAATAAAATTTATTATCGTTCTTAACTAGGGAGGTGGCAACAAGAGCAGATGCAGCCCTGCCAGAAGACTCCTGTTTAGATCCATCAGTGTATATAACTTGTGATAACTTGTTACTACCAGCTAGGTGAGAAATTTCTTCTTGAGCAGTTGCTCTAACAAGAGATTTAAGGAAGGGATTACTAGCAATGAGCTTCATGGGAGGGACTTGTAGGTATGTGATATTAAATGAACACATCTTCCATGGAGGGGTGAAATGCTCTTGTTGCCTACAGTGATACAGTTCATGCAGGTTATAAAACTTAATGCAATTGCACGTTTCCACAATCCATTTAGATCTGTGTGTATTTACCTCTAGACACTTGGTAAGATTCACTGTGACAGTGTCTGGTTCGTTTCTCAACATTCTAATACCGAGTACAGTGTTAATTTCAACAATCCTATCACTGATACTAGAAATACCAAGCTCCTTCCTCATGTTAAGAACTTCTGTAGAGTGTGCGTTTATAGCCTTTATTGGGCATATTTCATGTGCGATAATCGTATCGCAATGAGAGGTTATTTAAATTATGTTGTTTGTGTTTAGTGTTGGGGTTTTTTAGCGAGTGTACTGACTTTATTCTAGCATTATATAATGTGCTCATCCAGTTGATGAGAGATGGAACACTAATGACTTCCATAAATTTGTAATGCCTCGTTAAAAATTTGTAATGAGAGAGTATGGTTTAGTCTCTTACTTTATATAATGTGCTCAGCCGGTGGAAGAGGCTGTATTAATATTTAGTAATATTTATTAATATTTATTTAGTATAAGTGTGAGGCTTAGGATTTTCCTTTTTTTTTTTTTTTTTTTTTTAATGCTTAAAGTGGGATTGTAGTGAGGCACGTATGTATGTTTTTAGGTAATTCTTATTGTATAGGGGTTAATTTTGGGAAGAGCATGTATTTTTTTTTTTTTTAAGTGAGATTGTGATGTAGGTCATTCCTCTGATTATCTACTGTGAAGGTTGTGAACCTTTGTCATATGTCAGTCATAGTATGTTAACTATACAAATCTGAAAGGTTTATATAGTTTATATTTTATATAGTTTATATAGTTATATAGTTTATATTGTTTATATTATAGTAGTATGTTATATGGAAAAATTTGTGAGTGTATATGGGTAACCTCTTTTATGTCAATGACAATGTGTTGTTAAAACTTGTTAGTGTATGTTGTGTAGGATTGAGGATCCTACTGTACCCATTTTATATCTTTTTATTTAATAGTAAGCTGTAAAGTTTTTAAATAAAATATAAAAAAAAATAACCCAACAAAAAGCTGCAGTAAGAATAATCACTAAATCCCATCCCTGGCAACACACCCCCCCCACTCTTCATAGACCTAAACTTACTCCCTGTTCAGAACATCCACACTTACTACTGTGCAATCTACATCTACAGGACCTTAAACTCCAATATCAACCTTGACCTAAAACGCTTTCTTGATAGTTGTGACAGAACCCACAGGCATAACACCAGACACAAACATCTCTACGACATTCCCCGTGTCCGACTAAACCTTTACAAAAATTCAATTTATGTCAAAGGCCCTAAAATCTGGAACACCCTACCTGAGAACTCTAGAACTGCAGACACATTCATCACCTTCAAAACTACCATTAGAAAACATCTTATCTCCCTGATACACCCCATCAACTAACTATACGAATACCACCTGGTGGTTCACACTTACACTCACTCACCTATTTGACCATAAACAGAAATATTAATCTCAATCTTTAAATAATGAATCCTACAGCACCGTGTCTTCCTTTGCAGATGACACCCGAATCTGCATGACAGTGTCTTCCATTGCAGACACTGCAAGGCTCCAGGCGGACATCAACCAAATCTTTCAGTGGGCTGTGGAAAACAATATGAAGTTCAACGATGAGAAATTTCAATTACTCAGATATGGTAAACATGAGGAAATTAAATCTTCATCAGAGTACAAAACAAATTCTGGCCACAAAATAGAGCGAAACACCAACGTCAAAGACCTGGGAGTGATTATGTCGGAGGATCTCACCTTCAAGGACCATAACATTGTATCAATCGCATCTGCTAGAAAAATGACAGGATGGATAATGAGAACCTTCAAAACTAGGGAGGCCAAGCCCATGATGACACTCTTCAGGTCACTTGTTCTATCTAGGCTGGAATATTGCTGCACTCTAACAGCACCTTTCAAGGCAGGTGAAATTGCCGACCTAGAAAATGTACAGAGAACTTTCACGGCCCGCATAACGGAGATAAAACACCTCAATTACTGGGAGCGCTTGAGGTTTCTAAACCTGTATTCCCTGGAACGCAGGAGGGAGAGATACATGATTATATACACCTGGAAAATCCTAGAGGGACTAGTACCGAACTTGCACACGAAAATCACTCACTACGAAAGCAAAAGACTTGGCAGACGATGCACCATCCCCCCAATGAAAAGCAGGGGTGTCACTAGCACGTTAAGAGACCATACAATAAGTGTCAGGGGCCCGAGACTGTTCAACTGCCTCCCAGCATACATAAGGGGGATTACCAACAGACCCCTGGCAGTCTTCAAGCTGGCACTGGACAAGCACCTAAAGTCAGTTCCTGATCAGCCGGGCTGTGGCTCGTACGTTGGTTTGCGTGCAGCCAGCAGCAACAGCCTGGTTGATCAGAGGCTGATCCACCAGGAGGCCTGGTCACAGACCGGGCCGCGGGGGCGTTGACCCCCGAAACTCTCTCCAGGTAAACTCCAGGTATAGGGTGGCCCGGTGGCCTGGTGGCTAAAGCTCCCGCTTCACACACAGAGGGCCCGGGTTCGATTCCCGGCGGGTGGAAACATTTCGACACGTTTCCTTACACCTGTTGTCCTGTTCACCTAGCAGCAAATAGGTACCTGGGTGTTAGTCGACTGGTGTGGGTCGCATCCTGGGGGACAAGATTAAAGACCCCAATGGAAATAAGTTAGACAGTCCTCGATGACGCACTGACTTTCTTGGGTTATCCTGGGTGGCTGACCCTCCGGGGTTAAAAATCCGAACGAAATCTTATCTTATCTCTCTTATCTTATGATACTCCAATACTGAAACTATGTACTGTGCCAAAACAAAAGCATTCACATTGCTAAACTCACAAACTAGTATTTAGTCACTTAGCCATAATACCAACTTACCTCATAATTTGTAATATTTTAAAATAAAGAATTAAACTAAGTCTGCCCGAAATGCCTAGCCATGCTAGGTGTTCTAGTGGTACACTCTGTAATCATTATTTAACTACATGTAAACCACACAACAACCAAATTCTGTAAATTCAACATTGTAATCTTTATAGAGAATAAACTTTAAATTTGAATTTGAATTTGATTATTATTATAATCAAGGGGGAAGCGCTAAACCCGGAGGATTATACAGCGCATGGGGGGGGATGTGGAAGGCATTTATTTATTTATTTATTTATTTATTTATTTAAAAATTTGAGCACACATACAGAGGTACAAAAATACAGATAAGAGCAGCATGCCAAAGCCACTTATACTATGCATAGCATTACGGGCTGGCTTAAAATTAACTTAAGATTAACTAAGCAATGATGAAATCAGTGATAAAACATTAATGTAAACAGATTACTATAAAGCACAAGTGAGTATTACAAAGACAGGTCATATGGTTGCATGCATTGTTGTAAATTCAGTCGTATGAAGTATTCTGTTAGGTAGTGTATTTAAAAAATAATAAAGTTAGATTGGGTCTTAGGTTTAACATTTATGTGATATAATTGTGAGAAACATTTAAGATATACAATTTATGAGGTTCAGTTATTCAGTATTTATTTGGTTTTGGGTGAGTAAGTGATCTTTGAGAAGAGACTTGAATTTATAAACAGGTAGTTTCTTTTATATTTACAGGTAATGAATTCCAGATTTTAGGGCCTTTTATGTGCATTGAGTTTTTGCATAGCGTGAGATGGACACGAGGAACATCAAAGAGTGATCTGTGCCTTGTGTTATGGTCATGTGTTCTGTTGAGGTTGGCAAGGAGATGTTTGAGGGGAGGGTTAATATCAGAGTTAAGTGTTCTATGTATGTAATAGGTGCAGTAATAAGTATGGATGTTTTGTATGGTGAGTAGGTTTAGTGTATTGAATATTGGTGGTGTGTGCTGCCTATAGTGAGAATTTGTTATCATTCTAACTGCAGCCTTTTGTTGGGTAATTAGTGGTCTGAGATGGTTACTTGTTGTTGAGCCCCATGCACAAATTCCATAGGTGAGATAGGGGTAAATAAGAGAGTGATATAGGGCCAGGAGGGCTGACTGTGGAGCATAGTACCGTATCTTCGATAGTATGCCTACAGTCTTGGAAATTTTCTTAGAAATTTGTTGTATATGTGTATGAAATTTGAGTCTATTATCAAGGTGGATTCCTAAGAATTTTCCCTCTGTTAGCTTTGTGATAGGTGATCCGTTTATCATTATGTTAAGAGGGACATCTGTAGCTTTGTTACCAAACTGAATGAAGTAGGTTTTGTCAATGTTTAGTGTAAGTTTGTTAGTCCTCATCCAGGTAGATATTTTCTGTAATTCGGTATTTACAGTATTGGCTAGCGTGACTGGGCTCGGGTGGGAGAAGACGTATGTAGTGTCATCTGCAAATAGTGTGGGTTTGAGTAATTGCGAAGCATTTGGTAGGTCATTTATGTATAGGAGAAAGAGAAGAGGGCCAAGGACACTTCCCTGTGGGACACCAACTGTAATTGGTTGTGCAGAAGAGTTTGCCCCATTTGCATACACATATTGGCTTCTGTTGCTGAGGTATGACTTGAGGTAGTTGAGGGAGTGCCCTCTTATACCATAGTGTGACAATTTTACGTGGAGCAAGTCATGGTCAACTGTATCAAAAGCTTTACGTAAGTCAATGAAGATCCCCAGTGGGACTTCTTTTTTCTCTATTGCAGTGTATATATGTTCTAGCATGTGTATAATAGCATCATTAGTATTTTTATTTGGCCTGAATCCAAATTGGCAGGGGTTGAGTATGTTTTGGGAGATAAGGTAGGAGTAGATTCGTTTATGAATTAATTTTTCGAAGATTTTTGAGAGAGGGTGTAAGTTGGATATTGGCCTATAGTTATTCAACTCTGGTCTCCTCCTTTATGGATCGGGGTGACCCTTGCTATTTTGAGTACTGTAGGGAAGGTGGAGGATTCAATGGATTTGTTAAAGTGTTGCAATGATTGGTGATAGCACTTGTGACACTTTTTTGTATATAAAGGGTGGTAAGGTATTTAAATCTCCTGCCTTGTTTTTTAGTGTGTTGATAATAAGGGAGACTTCGTATGGGTTAGTCGGAGCTAGGAACAGTGTGTTTGGGTAGTTGCCGGTGAGGTAGTCATTTGGTGGGGTATCTGAGCTTGGGATTTTATTGGCAAGGTTTTGTCCTATAGTGGAGAAGTCATTTTTTTTTTATATTTTATTTAAAACCAATACAGTTTAACATAAAAATAAAGAAACAGTATGGAACCTAATCAAATTAACTGACAAACGGATTGTGCCTACATGCTCGCAAGATATTACAACAAAAACTTACATCAAGAACATAACTAAAAACAAAATTACATGTCACAGGGTCATGAATTGACATATATACAAAACCTTGCATATATATAAATTGTACATATAAATGACATCTGACAAAGGCTCAATACACTTGAACATAAAATATACAAAGAAGTTATATCAGTTAAATCCCATCCATCACATTAATCAAAAAACCAAAACCTAACATCATAATCTGACTAGATAATCTACATACTATCCCTAACAATACAGCTGAACATATCCCAACATACAAATAAACAGAAAAAGAATACAGCTTAGAACACAATAACACGCTCTATACTGTTACAATACACCCATATACAAATTTCAGACAAATGGACTACGTCACTAAACTGTCTAGATATGTCTGTATACCATACAGACTAAACTGTCTAGATATGTCTGTATACCATACTGTCTAGATATGTCTGTATACCATACAGACTAAAACTTAACATCAAGAACTTGCATGAACACCAAACTGGTATCAGGGTACAGACCATAATTATAAACTTTAAAAAGAATCAATCATGCATATATAAAGTATTACATAACGTCTGACCCATGACAAAGGCTCAATACAATAGAAAGAGATATATATTTATATATATACACATACACACCCACACACCCACACCCACATCCACACACACACCCACACGTACAACACAAAAATTTTCATAAAATCACATTAATCAGATGCACTGTATGCACAATGCAAAACAGTATATAAGTATATCTCATCGTGCAAAAACCCAGCACGTAACATAAATACAAACTAAAACACTTCATGTCGCAAATAACTTATTTCTCAAGAATCATGTTATACAAGACTGATACACATCATAATTATACATAAAAAATCTACTATATTATACCTACATTCTGAAAAGTGTTATATCTACCATAACGAGACCTTGAGCTCTACATCCACACTTGGATGCCATAAAGTCCCAATGAAAACCAGGAAACCATTCCAAACCCACATTCACAACACTCTCACGACCCCCCCCCAGGGAGGCGAGCCCGCTGTTGCCCCCTTACTCCCTCCAACCTATGAAAACCCCTTCACTCACTCATTATCAATCACAGATTTACGAGAATCCCCAACGTTAGCATTCTATACCCCTCTGAGAAAGCCTGATCCCACCTCCTCCCATACAAATCTCTGTTACGACACATCGTATGATAGAACGTTACCGCAAGAACCTTTCTTCTCTCCTCACTATCCCCTCTCCCCCTCATCACCCACGACATATATATATAATCTACCATGATATAATCTAAAGCTCTTATGACACCCTCGTCTAACCCACCCATATCTAGACTTAGAGCACGCAAAACCGACACCCCACGGCCCCCCACCCTCTGTACCAACCTACTTAACCAGCACCTAACCTCCTCTAGCCCTTCACAAAAGTAAACTACATGGAACGCTGTCTCATCCCCTCCACAGATACCACACCCCCCACCCTCTACAACCTGTCTGTTTCGTAATATCTCACCAGACGGAAGGATCCCATGCAGAAAACGAAACATCACCTCACGCGCCCGAGGTTTTAACTTCAATTTACTAAATCTAAACCAAATACTCTTCCACGCATACATGGGGAACAAACCCTCAACTGGGACAACGCACCTACCTACAAGTAACCTACACAAAACCCTTATACGAACCTTTCTCAGTTCCCTAACCAACATCACAGCCTTCAAAACTATTTCACATTCCCTCGACTCCATTCCTCGATACCACATACCCAGCCTGTCGTGTATCCTTCCCAAACGCCCCGCGTTCACACCCTCACGCAACACTTCCCATTTAATAAACACACATTTAGCCCTCCGTCTCAAATCCAACAACCCCAACCCACCCTGACTTACAGGTAACATTACAACCTCCCTCCGTAACCAATCACAACGTGAACCCCATAAAAATTTGTACACCCGTCTTAGTATCCCCGCAATCGCTGTCCCTGTAATTGGGAACACAGCTGCAACATACCAAACCTTACTATACAATAAAATGTTCACGACTATCACTCGCTGTATCAGAGTTAGGTGCTGGGGTCTCAGAACACCTAGACGCCCCACGATCCTTTCCAATAACCTATCCGAATTTTCCTCCCGCGCCGCAACCATGTCATCCCTATAAATAATACCACAAATCTTTAAAGACACCGCCCATTCTTTAACAACATTACATCTCCCCCCCACACCCCCCACCCAAGAACCCAACCCCATGCACCTTGACTTCGCACTATTTACCTGCATACCCGTGGCACTTCCAAATAATTGCACCACCTCGTCCAACACTCTCATTGACATCCCTGCACGAATGAGAACAGTGGTGTCAACATATCCAATTAACCCCGGCCAGGCCTCCCACCCCCCACACTTCCCTCACATGGCGTACATAAGCTACGGTCAACCATTCTATAAAAGGGGTCCTGGAAACACGCAAACAATATTTGGGACATGGGGCATCCCTGTCTAAGGCCTCTTCCCATTGCAATTTCCCTCCCCATACACCCATTAATCTGTATCCTCATTTTCGCTCCCTTGTACAACGTATTTACCCACTCGACTATTTCCTCCCCAAAACCCTGTCTCCTAAGTATAACCTGCAAAGCTCCCCTTTCCACTCTATCATATGCTCCCTGCCAGTCTAGAGCCAACAAAGCCGCCCCTCCACCCCCACCCTTAGCTTCCACAAAACTTCTCAGTATCCCATGTCCTTCAATCATCGACCTTCCCGGCAACCCGAACTGAGATTTTGACACCACCCTCTCCACTACACATTTGAACCTATTACCTAAAATTTTTGCAAACACCTTATAGTCTGCACACATCAGTGATATGGCTCGGTACTCCCGAAGGGTGGGCTGCCCCTTGACCTTCGGGACCAACACTACTACTGCTGTTTCCTGCTTCTCCCCCAACTTACCCTTCTCCTTCATACTATTAAATAACCTAACTATAAATTCCTTTATCAATGCCCAATGTTGTAAATAAAATTCTACCGGGAGACCATCAATACCGGGAGCTTTCCCCTTCCTCATTCCCCTTAACGCATTCTCTATTTCCTCTGCCGTAATCGTCCCACCTAAAGCCTTTCGATCACTATTTCCTAAATTACACGTCACATACGTCACATACGTACACACCTTGTCCAATGCCCCGTCACCCACCCCCCCACTGTTCCAGTACTTCTCGTACCAAGCCTCCGCATACGCACACATCCCCTTCGTGGTTCGTATCTCCTGCCCTACTCTATAATTCCCAACCATCTCCGTTACCTCTAAACATGGTATAGCCGTCAGCGCCTGCCTTTGCTTTTGATGCCACAAAACACACGCTGACGGCTTGTCGCCCCAAAGCACTTCCTCCACCCCTGCCTGCATCCTTACAGCTTGAAACCTTTCATTTTGCAACACCCTCAACCTCCCCTTTATTTCAGCTATTTCATCCATAGGAAAATTATTCCCACCCACCCCCCGCCCATAGCAACCTCTTAACCTATCCTCTAAATAGTTAGCCAGTCCATATTTTAAATTATTAATACGTTTTCCTTCTCTCACATAAAACTTTCTAATCCTTTCCTTTGCGACACTATCCCACCATGTCACAATGTCATCCACTCCCTGTTCTTCCACACTAAGCTCCCTCCATAGGACTGAAAACCCCTCCAACCCCTCCTCATCACCTAACACACTTATATTTAATTTCCAATAACTTCTATATATGTCCGCGAGCGTCCCCCACCCAACCTCCACCACCACTGCCCTATGATCTGACATTGTAGCCTCAACAGTACTGAAAGATTTCACGTCCACTCCCTGAGAAAGGTACACTCTATCTAGTCTCGCAGCATAACCACTCCTAACAAACGTATATTCAGTCTCCCACACCGCTCCCCCAAAGGCATCACGTAACCTAACATCCCTTAATAAATCCCTAAGAGCCACAGACATATATCCAGCCCCTCTTGGGTCCACATCAGCCACCCTGATTACACTATTCCAGTCCCCACCAACTATCGCCACCTCTGGCAGTGCACTTAGGAAAAACACAAGATCCTCACACACAAAATCATTCTTTACCTTTATGTTATTTTCTGCCGGCGCATACACACTCACAAAAGACACACGCTTACCCATCCACACGCAACACCCTCCCTCCCCCTCCTCCCTCGCTTCTCTGCAAAACAAACGGGCTCGTCTCCCTTATTAAAATTCCCACACCACCTTTTAGACAGGGAGATGGCAGGGTAACTACCCGAAATCCTGCCACCTCCAACACCCTACCCTCTTTGAAATTGTGCTCCTGCAGGAACACAACATCCACTCTAGATTTATTCAGAAAATTACGAAACCAATCTCTCTTCAAACCGCTACATAACCCATTAACATTTACAGACATACACCTAAGGCCTATTAAAGTTTCCACCCCTGCTTCCTCTCATCACTCTTTACAACTCCAGAGCTTGAATTTACGTTCAACACCTTCAGAGTGCTCTCTTTCCCTCCCCCCTTCTTCCGGTGCCTCCTATCATGGCTACCACCACCTACACCACTACCTTCACACTTCACCTCAGTCTGTTTCCCAGGCCTTTGTGCAGGCGTAAGGACGTCATCAGAATCTGATGTAGCCGCCCTCTTTCTCGTGACAGTCATGTTACACATATCTTGGTCAGATGTTACCTCTCGATGAACCTCCACCTCCACCTGAGAATGGTTTAATGAGTCAATGGACGACTCCAAACCACCATCACGTCCCAAATTATCATGTCTCAGACTTTCTGGAAGCGACGATTCTCCAATGACACCACGCTCAGATGTAACATCCCTCTCTGGTGGTGACAACGTCTTCAACACCTCCACCAATTCCTCCTCAATCTCAAGAACCTTCTCTTGTACTTGCTGCTCCTCCTTATCCACAGGAGACGACACCTGATCAGGCAGTTGGGGGCGGGACTCCAACTCACCACCAGTCCTGTGTGCCTGATCCACTATCTCGCTCCACAAAACACCACGCCCTCCATCCGATGTTTGTTCCTCACCTGCCACCTTTGAAGCAGGGGCTGCGACGTCCACCACAGGTCCAGGCACATGTCTTCGCTTGTCACAGGTCGCCGCTATGTGATCATACTCACCACATAGGCGGCACGTACGTCGTTGTCCTGGGTACATTACCATTACCTGCGTCCTGAAATCTTGTAGGTACACATAGGATGGTATTGGGTGCCTCAAAGTCATTTTGAGGTTGAAAGAACCCTCTGGAAAACCAGCATAGGCTCCTGCCGCCCACGTACCATGTTGAGCATAATGCACCATCCCATACTTCTCAAAAACTTTCCTTATATCCGCCTCGTCCGCCTCAAAGGGAACGTTGCGTAACTTGATCCACGTATAATACCGTGAAACATCTATCAATCTTACAGTGACAGCTGGTGTGACATTAAGACTCACGTCCTGAAACCTGGTGACTAACGATTCATAAACCGTTGCTGATAGCAGTTTGACGAAAATTCGTTGTCCTCCGTTCAATGCTACACCATACAAGTCACTATCTTGTACTCCATAAGTCTCCCGTATGATCTTTGGCAATAAGACTTGCGCAGAACTGGGCGTTATCGTTCCTTTAAGTAGCTCGATGCCTACAGTATTTATCCTTCGTCTCAGACTAACCGCCATCTTGACGATCACAGTGCACCTAAGTTGTCAGCCGAGGTGTGACAGCACCACTTCACACCACTGCAGCCAGGTAACTGACAAGGGCGCTCGCCTACAAACAACAGAGGGGTGCAGAGCACTACTGCACACTACCGTGGTCAGGCAGCCAATGGAAAAAGTCATTGAGTCTGTTTGCTGTTTCTGTTGGTGGGAGGGTGGAAATGATATTAAAAGGTACACATAATGAGTTAAATCACAAATTCCCAATTCACCCTTACAAAAATGATTACAACAGACGAAGTGTTCTGACACCCTAATACCACACACCATGTACACCCAGTTATACCAGAGTTATATACCTGTGAAGGCTGAAACTTTTGTCACAATTTCACCCCCCCCTTCCTCCCGCAAAATATAACCATCACCAACCTGACTGCATCTTAACTTAACATTAAAGGATACATAGGAATTACACTATCATGAGTGATACAGTAACATCTTAGACACAAAATATTAATAACAATGAAATGGGATACATGTCATTACTTAACACAATGACACCTCAACCTGGTGAAAGAAAACCCCAAAAGCTTAATTTTCGAAGAAAGTTGCAATATTGAATGTCAACTCTCAAAGGCAACTTATGTGCAGTCTTAGCATGTAAACCCTATTCATGCAACAAAGTATATAAATAAAACTGTATATTATGAAAAACATCACAGAATACAAAAGTATAAAGTATAAACCCCAGCCATGTAGCGGCTACACGCAAAAAATTCCACATACTTCCCTAACACAGACAAAACAAAACAAAATTTTTGTGACAACTGCACCTAAACACAACTCACATCATATGACTTAAGACTGCTATGTACATAGATAACAACATAATAATATGACTTAAGACTGCTACACACATAGATAACATAATAATATGACTTAAGACTGCTATGTACATAGATAACAACATAATAATATGACTTAAGACTGCTATGTACATAGATAACATAATAATATGACTTAAGACTGCTATGTACATAGATAACAACATAATAATATGACTTAAGACTGCTATGTACATAGATAACATAATATGACTTAAGACTGCTATGTACATAGATAACAACATAATAATATGACTTAAGACTGCTATGTACATAGATAACAACATAATATGACTTAAGACTGCTATGTACATAGATAACAACATAATAATATGACTTAAGACTGCTATGTACACAGATAACATAATAATAAATCTAATTTGAATGGATCACAGTTGATCAATCAGCCGTCACATATCAGGCGTTAGAGAATAATTCTCATAGTACAAGTCCAACTTGCATGTAGTCCCATCTCGCTACATACAATAATATGCGTATTATCTACACTTAATACTAACACACTGGACAAGCAACTGTCCATCACTTCCAATCAATATGCTGCCCTACCCTCGCTATGCACAGTGATGTAGGCAACCCCCCCCCTTGAATACCTTATCCATCATCACTACTACCTTGAAAGAACAGGAGTACTATATGAATAGTGTATAGTCCATGTCACACAAAAAAACTGGCCAGCTCCACAGGTGCAGCACCCGTGGTTCACATATTCACTCACGCATCATTCATCCAACACTCACGCAAACATTTGTTGTCATCCATTACCAGGGAGGCGACCCTGTTTTCACCCATGACTTCCCTACCCCAGCAACACTTTCCAATCGTACCCTCCCCTCCCTCGTATATTACAAGTCTAATAAAACCTGTAACGTAAGTTGCCTATATCCCTCTGAAAAATCCTTCACCCACCTCCTCCCATAAATTTCCTTATTTCTGCATACCGTTTTATAGAACGTTACCGCTAACATCCTCCTCTTCACCTCAGTAACCTGTTTCCCCCGCAATCCCCACACTATATAGATATAATCTGCCATAATGTATCCCACAGCTCTGATTACACTTTCCTCCCAACCCCCCACGTCGAGACTTAATGCTCTCAATACAGAAATTCCTTTACCTCCTATCCTATTTATCACCCTACTTAACCACCCCTTGACACTCCTCATTCCATCACAAAAATATACTACATGAAAAGCCGACTCCTCCCCACCACATATCCCACACTCCCCCCCGTCAACGACGCGTCTATCCCGTAGAACCACACCCGACGGTAAAATGCCGTGCAGAAAACGATACATGACATCCCGAACACGAGGTTGCAATCTCATCCTACTCAACCTATTCCATATACTTCCCCATGCATACATGGGGAAAATTCCCTCTACAGGCGCTACAACCCTCCCGGCTAACAATCTACACAACCTACCTATTTTAACCTTTGCTGGCTCTCGATCCCACGCCAGAGCCCTCAACACAGTTTCACACTCATGCAACTCAACTCCTGTATACATCCGTTGCAATCTGTTATGGATCCTGGCCAAACCCCCCCCACCCACACTTTCCCTCATCACCTCCCTTTTAATGAAGACACATTTGACCCTCCGCTTTAAGTCCAGCAATCCCAGCCCCCCCTTACTTACAGGTAACATTACCACATCCCTTTTAATCCAATCACAGCTCGAACCCCACAAGAATTTAAAAACCTTCCTAAGTATGTTCGTTATTGCTGGCCCAGTTAATGGGAACACGGCTGCCACGTGCCATACTTTGCTATACAGTAAGATATTAATTGCAATGGCACGCTGCACAAGGGTCAAATGATAAGGTCGCAATGCACCCAAGCGTCCCTGAATCCTTTCTACCATCCTAATCGAGTTTTCCGTGCGTGCCACAGTTAGATCGTCTGCATAAATCAGACCGCAAATTTTTAACGAATTCACCTGCCTCCCCACAACTGCACTACCCCAATCAACCCTACCGGCCCAAGCCCCTAACCCCATAACCATGGATTTATCTGAATTTACCCTCATACCAGTTGCCCCTGCGAACATTTTTACTACCCCGTCTAATGTGTCCATTGACATCCCCTCCCTGATCAGAACAGTTGTATCATCCACATACCCAATTAAAACTGGCCAAACCCTCGCAACCTCACACCCTGGTCCCTCTACGTGACACATACGCTGCTCCACCAATCTATAAAGGGGTCCTGTATGCACGCAAACAATAATTGTGACATAGGACACCCCTGCCTAATTCCCCTACCCATTACAATCTTCTCACCCAATCGACCATTAATCTGTACCCTCGCTATTGCACCTCCATACAACGCCTCAACCCAACCCACTATTTCATCCCCAAACCCCTGACCCCTGAGGATGGCTTTTAATGCTTTCCTATCCACTCTATCGTATGCCCCTTGCCAATCAAGCGCCACCAAACCTCCCTCCCTCCCCCCCCCTTTTGCCTCCACGAAATCCCTAAGTAACCCATGCCCCTCCACCATGGACCTCCCTGGTAAACCAAACTGAGTTTTTGATACTACCCGCCCCACCACACACTTGACCCGATTTCCCAAAATCTTCGCAAACAATTTATAATCTGCGCATAACAACAAGATCGCCCGGTAATCCCGAAGGGTATGCTGCCCCTTACCTTTCGGTACCAATACAACGACAGCCGTTGCCTGCTTCTCACCCAGCTCACCTCTCTCCTTCATGCAATTTAATAACCTAACCAAAAAACGCCTCATTAATTCCCAATGCTGCTGATAAAACTCTGCCGGGAGTCCATCAATTCCCGGTGCTTTGCCCTTTCGCATTCCACTTAAAGCCCTCCATATTTCTCCCTCAGTTATTTCCCCACCCAGTGCTTCCCTATCACTGTTACGCAACTGACATACCACACTCCCACACACCTGTTCTAAAACCCCATCCTCAACCCCTTCTCGTTGCCAGTACTTCTCATACCACTTGTCAGCAAACGCCCCCATTCCTTCCGTAGCTTGTATGACCTGCCCCTCCCTGTACCCTCCTATCGACTCATGAACCTCCAACCATGGAATAGTCATTGCCTGCTGTCTTTGTTTCTGCCTACGCAATACGCACGATGAAGGTCTATCGCCCCATAACACCTCTTCCACCCCCGCCTGTACCCGCACCGCTTGGAACCTCTCATCCTGTACCTCACGCAGTCTCCCTTTAATTGCCATAATATCATCCATGGGATAATTGCCCGTCACCGCCCCCCTCGCATAGCAACCCCGTAATCTATCCTCCAAATAGTTAGCAAGCCCATATTTTAAAGAATTGATACGTTTCCCTTCCTTTACGTAATATTGCTTAATCCGTTCTTTAGCCACACCATCCCACCACATCACCACATCCTCTACCCCATTTATCTCTGCACTTAACCCCTCCCACAGCGTTGCAAATCCCTCTATCCCCTCCTCATCACCTAACACACTTGTATTTAATTTCCAATAACCCCTAGATATACCTGCTAGTGACTCCCACGCCACCTCTGCTACTACCGCCCGATGATCCGAATAAGCTACTTCTATTGTACGGAAAAATGTCAACCCAACCCCTTGAGATATATACAGCCTATCCAACCTAGCAGCGTAACCCCGTCTTACAAAAGTGTGTTCTACCTCCCACGCCCCTCCTCCAACCGCATCCCGCAACTGAATATCTCTCAAAAGATCTCGCAAGGCCGCCGACACGTGCCCCGCCCCTTTTGGTTCCACGTCAGCCCTCCTAATAACGCAGTTCCAGTCCCCACCAACGACGGCCACTGTAGGTAACCCACGTAAGAAGAAAACTAGTTCTTCACATACAAAATCCCTTTTTACCCTCACATCATTTTCTGCTGGTGCATACACACTTACAAAAGAAACCCTCTGCCCCATCCACCACCCATCCACGCGCAATATTCTTCCCCCCCCTCCCCCCTCACTTCTTAGCAACACAAACGGGCTCGCCTCCCTGATCAATATCCCCACACCACCTTTCAGACGTGCAGATGGCAGAGTCATAACCTGAAACCCCTCCACCTCGAGCACTCTTCCCTCCTTGAAATTGTGTTCTTGCAGGAACACTACATCCACCCTATATTTATACAGAAACA
This sequence comes from Cherax quadricarinatus, assembly GCF_038502225.1. Taxonomy (NCBI): domain Eukaryota; kingdom Metazoa; phylum Arthropoda; class Malacostraca; order Decapoda; family Parastacidae; genus Cherax; species Cherax quadricarinatus. Next base: position 6,288,359 of record NC_091295.1, read on the forward strand.
TTCGAAACCATTCCTTCTTCACACTATTACACAATCCATTGACGTTCACAGTCATACACCTAAGGCCTCTTTATAGTTTCCAACCCTTCCTCCTCTCTTCATTCATCCCAGGGCCTCCTGCCCCAGAGCCAGCACAAGGCTTCACACCATCAACCCCCCCCCTTTTTTGCGATGCCTCTTATCATGACTACTTCGACAGTGCTCTTCCTTCCTCCCAGACCTCTGCGCCGGCGTCAGGACATCATCTGAGTCTGACGCCGCCGCTCTCTTCCTCGTGATGCCCTCTACATCCATGTTATCTTCTGAGGTTCCCTCACGATGAACCTCAACCTCCACCACGCCCCGTTCCACAGCACACGGCGACAACTCTCTCTTACTAGTTGGCCCGTCAACCCTGCTATGTTTTTTATCCTTACATTCCTCTACAGGCAACGCCGTGCCTCTCACCAGCTCAGGAACAACATCCTCTGCAGGCGGTGTCAATGTCCTTAACACTTCCTGAAGCTCTTCCTCTAGAGCCTGCACCTCCTCCTGCACTTGCACTTCTGTACTTTTCCTTTGTGTAGTAACAGATCCTTTTACATCACAGCTTACCTCACACATGCCAGTCTCCTCTTTGGAATCCTCCACCTCTTCACTCCACAAGCGCCCAGGCCCTTGCTTTCGCACTGGGCTCTCAACAGCTATCACGCTGGTAACTGGTGCTTCACCAGTTTGCGCTGGCGCCCTCCTCAGCTTCACGCACTCTGCCGCCATATGGTCGTACGCCCCACATATTCTGCACGTACGTCTCTGTCCGGCATACGATACCATAACTTGCGTCCTGAAGTCCTCCAACACGACGTAAGACGGTATGGGATGTCTCAGAGTCATCTTCAGGGAAAAGGTACCCTCCGGACGTCCCATGTAAGCACCTGCCGTCCACTTGCCCTTTTGTGCCAGATGTACGGTCCCATATGTCTCAAAAACACTCCTTACGTCAGCCTCATCTGCCTCAAATGGGACATTACGTATCTTAACCCACGTAAAGTGGCGAGATACGTCGATCAAACGCACCTTCACAGCTGGAGTAGCGTCAAGACTCACGTCTTGGAATCTCGTCACCAAAGACTCATACACGGACGTGGAATTCAATTTGACGAAGATTCTATAAGCCCCATTCAGGGCTACACCATACACCTCATCGTCCTGGATTCCATAGGTCTCCCTAATGATTGTTGGGAGTAAGACTTGCACTGAAGAGGGTGAAATCGCCCCACGAAGCAGCTCAATACCAATGGTATTTACGCGCCTCCTCACACTCAGCGCCATGTTGATACAAGGTAGCTCGCCTGAAACAGCAGAGGGGTGCAGCGCACAACCTCACTCGACCGTGGTCAGGCAGCGAATCACAATAGTCTGAACCTACAAACAACAGAGGGGTGCAGAGCACTACTGCACACTACCGTGGTCAGGCAGCCAATGGAAAAAGTCATTGAGTCTGTTTGCTGTTTCTGTTGGTGGGAGTTGGGGTTCATCTGATTTTGCTAATTTTATTTCGCTATTTCGTGATATCTTTTTTGTTCCTAGAATTTCTGATAGGGTTTTCCAGGTCTTTTTTATATCACCTCGTAAGTTGGATAATCTGATCTCATAATACAATTTTTTTTTTCAGGCTTAATTCGGGGAACTGGAGCACAGATCCAATTCCCTAAATCAAGAGCCCCTCACCAACATCAAGGAACCTTCCTTGAGGGGATTTGAATTTGAATTGAGTTTGGTATGATGTTCTTGCGATTCTGTCGTTTTCTGTGACAGGTTCCTTCTCCTATGTACTGCTAAATGGGATATTATTCTTGTATACCTATTTTTCTCAGTATGCTTAATCTACATATTATATCTGTTTGTACAAGATATGTTCTCAATAAACAAATATTATTACCTTACTAATCTAAAGTTAATCTTTAATTATTATTATTATTATAAATCAAAAAGAAGCGCTAAGCCTCAAGGGCTATACAGCACAGTTAATCTTTAAGTTTGCCCGAAATGCTCTGCATAAAATGGGGCTTTTGGCATGTACACCCAACTATTATATTCCTTGTACAACCATGTAATTTGTCAAAATAAACATCTTCGTCTTAACCACTGTGTGGTGCAGGTTACACACATGTATGGTGCAGGTCATACTTGTTTGATGCGGTCACACTCAGGTGTGTTGTGAGGTCACAGTTATAGGTCACATGTGTGATGCAGGTCACACTCAGGTACGTGGTGCAGGTCACACGTAACAGGTCACACTCACGTACGTGGTGCAGGTCACACTCACTTGTGCGGTGAATGTTAGTCACTTGTGCAGGTCACACATGTGTATTGCAGTTCAAACGTGTGTGGTGCAGGTCACAGTGCAATGCAGGTCACACTCGTGTGTTGCAGGTGCACACTCACTGCTGTGGTGCAGGTCACACTTGTGTGATGCAGGTCACATTCACCTGTGTGCTGGTCACACATGGTACAGGACACACACGTGTGTTACATATCACACCTGCGTGGTGTAGGTCACACGAGAGTAATGAAAGTCACACGTGTTGCAGGTCACACTAGTGGTGCAGGGTACATTCACGTGTGGTGCAGGTCACACGTTTCGTGCAAGTCACACTTGTGTGGTGCAAATTACACACGTGTGGTTCAGATCACATGTCCAGGAACTCAAGTATATAATGAAGAGCAAGTATATAGAAAAAAAATATTCGAATATAACCCTGAAATGGGTTGTCAAAAATGTATTATAAACCAACAAGAGTCTTCAGGAGGGTTTAAAGTTAAGCAATTTTTAAATACTACTTTAAGTATAAATATAATGATTACTATATTTTATGTAATTTTTAAAAGGAATTTTAATAATTTTTGCTACGTATATAATTTTCTTTTATATTTCTTTACTATAAATTTGATTTGTTCATCATATAACATTGATTTTTAAATTTGAGTGATTCAAGGTATATAATTTTTATAATTATTATTTAAATTTTAAGCTTACCCTCTCATATTGCCTACATCTTTCCAACTGGTGAATTTCTAAGGTCTAAAAGAAGCCTGTTGCTGACTCAAATTTAGTTAGTTTAATATGTTTATTATGCACCCCATACCCATCCTGTGGGCGGTAGTCAAAAGATTACAGAGGTACATAATTGGTCCAGGGACTGGACTCCAAAGTTTTGATAGCTGAGCAAGTTACAGAGGTAATGAACTCACAATTTACAAAGGTAATGAACTCACAATTTACAAAGGTAATGAACTCCAGGTAAGTCTGGTCACAATCATGACAAGTTACAAAGGTATTTACAGATTACAGAGGTACGTAATGGGTCCAGGGACTGGGCCCCCAAAGTTTTGATAGCTGAACTAGGTACAAAGGTAATGAGCTCACAAGTTACAAAGGTAATGAATTCTGTAGAATGGTTACTTACGTTTATACTTTGGCTACAATCATGAACAAATTATAGAGTAATGAGCAATTCACACTTCCACACCCGGTCACAACTGTAATGAGTTATTGGTGCAAATATTGATTGTTGAGTCACACACACACACACCACACACACACACACACACACACACACCACACACACACACACACACACACACACACACACACACACACACACACACACACACACACACACACACACACACACACACACACACACACACACACTTTAGTTTAATATCTTTATGCACCACATACCCATCCTGTGGGCGGTAGTCAAAAGATTACAAAGGTACATAATGGGTCCAGTGACTGGACCCCAAAGTTATGATAGCTGAACTAGTTACAAAGGTAATGAACTCCAGGTAGATCTGGTCACTAATCATGGCAAGTTACAGAGGTAATGAATCAGCTTCACTCCTATACATGGTTACAGTCATGAACAAATTACAAAGTAATGAACCACTGATACGTCCACACCTGGTCACAATTGTAATGAGTTATAAATACAAATATTAAGTGGATCATACACCCACACTAGCGCGCGCGCGCACATACACACACGAGGGCGCACGCACGGACATGTGCACACGAGCGTACAAATATATGCATACACACAAGGACGCACACCCACACACACACACCCACACACACACACACCAACACCCACACACACACACCCTCACACACACCCACACACACACCCTCACACACACCCACACACACACACCCACACACACACACACCCACACACCCACACACGCACACACACACCCACACACGCACACACACACACACACACGCACACACACACACACCCTCACACACACCCGCACACACACCCTCACACACACCCACACACACGCACGCACACACACACACACACACACACACACACACACACACACACACACACACACACACACACACACACACACTCACACACACACACACACACACACACACACACACACACACACACACACACACACACACACACACATGCACACATGTGGTAATGCTTTATTTACAGCTAGCAAAGTCAGGGTATTTCTCCATGTGGAAATTTTTTTAATTTTCCGAAACTATAGTGCCTAATAGGTGTTTAATGTGTCTATATGGGTCAAAAATGTATTTGAAAATAAGAGTAGAACCAAGAGTTCCCTTTGCGCATGCGCGGATGTGCGGGGGGGAGGGGCGCGGATTGTTTTGAATGTGGTGAAGAAGCTGAGAAAGCATGGAACCACGAAATTGACATTCACGGCGGCCTAAGGATTAATATAGGCCTCATTTCATAATAAGAAGTGTCGTAACTGTTCCTGGTGGAGAGTGAGGGAACGTGATTTACGGGACCACGGTAATAGAGTGGTAAAAAGTGTGATAAGAGTAGGACCGGGTGGCAGGTGCACGGCCAGGGTGTGTCCAGGGGACATACCCGTGTGTTAATCCTCGCTCATCGGCCTCAGATCTTAATGGAGTGACCTCTAATTTGTATAATAGTTATGAGACGTTAAATCGTCTTGTGAATGGTAATGTAATCAGTGATAATAACATTGAGTTAAGAGAATGCGGGATGTGAAATAGAGCGCCTTGCTCCGAGTGAACGTGTGACTCTCGTACCGGGGATAATGGAGATTTATGGAATCACGACTTCTAACCGGGACAAACCGACGGATACCTCGTCCTGCCGGAATGAGAACCGTGTCGGTGTAACAGGACATCGAAACTGAGATGGTGAATGGAAGAAATAAGGAGTATCAATCACCCACAGTTAAGTAACCCTTCTAGTTATAACAAACTTATGCTGGCCAGTTGTGTTATGTTGTAATTAGATAGGTTATGAGTGATCCAACTACATCAAGTGACCACCAGAGAACATCTGGTAAGTGGTGGGATTATGTATAAATGTTTTCCTTGATGGATGTATCCAGGTGTATCCTACCCCCCTCCCCTTCATTCAGCTAAACTATATAATCTATACAGTCCACAATTAATTAGTAGCACCGTACTTGTGGGTGCTACCCAATCCATACTGGTCTCGGATAGATATGGATAAGATTGTGAGGTCGAGGGGACCACTTGGTGCGACCAGGGGTGGTTAAGTTTTCTCACATGTCTACACGGGGTGACTACGGTAAACAATATGATTGTCTCCCAATGAGATTACTGGTATGTATATAATGTTGAGGTACATACAGGTAAGCCATGTGACGAAGGCATTTGATTTAGTGAATCAAAGAACCGTGAACCCTAATGAATTAATGTTATATTTAGATGTTTCAGAGAGTAGATTTGATTGGTACAAATTGTGGTTTAAAGACTGTGAAAGAGATCTGCTGGAGAATTGTGCAGATGGAATGGAAATGAATGTTTTAATTAATCAACATTACGAATTGGAAGAAAAACTGTCTTGTAAAAGTAAGCCTTTGAATAAATTAAAGGGTGTAAGCCAGGCAGTTGGTCAACCTATTAATGCAAAGGGTGGGTTTGCCCAAACCTCCAGAGTACGGTCTGGAGGAAATCAGACTAGGTCGGCAGGAATTAATTGTTCAATTGCAGACCAGTCAGCCAAACAGTTCTAAGGATATAACACATAATGACTCTGAAGTATACCTGGAGTTTACCTGGAGAGAGTTTCGGGGGTCAACGCCCCCGCGGCCCGGTCTGTGACCAGGCCTCCTGGTGGATCAGCGCCTGATCAACCAGGCTGTTGCTGCTGGCTGCACGCAAACCAACGTACGAGCCACAGCCCGGCTGATCAGGAACTGACTTTAGGTGCTTGTCCAGTGCCAGCTTGAAGACTGCCAGGGGTCTGTTGGTAATCCCCCTTATGTGTGCTGGGAGGCAGTTGAACAGTCTCGGGCCCCTGACACTTATTGTATGGTCTCTTAACGTGCTAGTGACACCCCTGCTTTTCATTGGGGGGATGGTGCATCGTCTGCCAAGTCTTTTGCTTTCGTAGTGAGTGATTTTCGTGTGCAAGTTCGGTACTAGTCCCTCTAGGATTTTCCAGGTGTATATAATCATGTATCTCTCCCTCCTGCGTTCCAGGGAATACAGGTTTAGAAACCTCAAGCACTCCCAGTAATTGAGGTGTTTTATCTCCGTTATGCGCGCTGTGAAAGTTCTCTGTACATTTTCTAGGTGGGCAATTTCACCTGCCTTGAAAGGTGCTGTTAGAGTGCAGCAATATTCCAGCCTAGATAGAACAAGTGACCTGAAGAGTGTCATCATGGGCTTGGCCTCCCTAGTTTTGAAGGTTCTCATTATCCATCCTGTCATTTTTCTAGCAGATGCGATTGATACAATGTTATGGTCCTTGAAGGTGAGACCCTCCGACATAATTACTCCCAGGTCTTTGACGTTGGTGTTTCGCTCTATTTTGTGGCCAGAATTTGTTTTGTACTCTGATGAAGATTTAATTTCCTCATGTTTACCATATCTGAGTAATTGAAATTTCTCATCGTTGAACTTCATATTGTTTTCTGCAGCCCACTGAAAGATTTGGTTGATGTCCGCCTGGAGCCTTGCAGTGTCTGCAATGGAAGACACTGTCATGCAGATTCGGGTGTCATCTGCAAAGGAAGACACGGTGCTGTGGCTGACATCCTTGTCTATGTCGGATATGAGGATGAGGAACAAGATGGGAGCTAGTACTGTGCCTTGTGGAACAGAGCTTTTCACCGTAGCTGCCTCGGACTTTACTCTGTTGACGACTACTCTCTGTGTTCTGTTAGTGAGGAAATTATAGATCCATCGACCGACTTTTCCTGTTATTCCTTTAGCGCGCATTTTGTGCGCTATTACGCCATGGTCGCAAAAGGGAAAAATAATCCCAGTGGTAATAATCATAGTTAAGAGTTAAATAGGCACATATCAAGTCAGGAATCAGTAATAGTGGTTCCTCACATCAAGGTAAGAGGAATAAGTACCTCAGTAAGTGTAACCCAGTTAATAAGAGGTCAGGCAAGGAAAAGAGAGACTGCCTCTTCTGCCAGGGTACTCATTTCACTAAAAATTGTAATGCCTATAATTCATGGGATATTAAAGTGGAAAGAATGAAAGAACTTGACAGATTTATCAGATGTCTAGACAATCATAATGTAAAGGATTGTCATACCAAATTGAACAGTTGCTATCAATGCAACAAGGAAAGGCACCATACAGTTATGTGCAGGGTTGTATGTGATTCTTATAATAATGGTGACAATAATAATAATGTTAATAACCCTGACACTACAGTGACTGATGTAAAGGTTGCAGCTAATGGCAATAATGATGGCCTAGCTGAGGTAGCCTTGCCGGCGTTGGATGTAATAATTCAGGATAAAGGGCATAAATCCAAAAGCATGCGGCGTCACTCTCCTCAACACTGGTACGGGCCATGTAATATATGGCAGACTACCGCCTAGTAATAATGACTAGAAGTAGTGAATACAGTCACGGTGTCTTGCTTATGAAAGGTCAACCCAGTACAAGTATTCTTCTATCGAGAATGATGTTGAACCAGTCTAATTTGTGGGAACTGGACAACATAGGGATTAATATAAATGAGTTAAGTCCAAATGATTCCTTTACTCAGGAACAATACCTGAAGGATGTTAAATGTGAATCTGGACATTACTGGGTGCGACTTCCGTGGAAGCTTGACCGTCCAGAATTACCTACTAATTATAGGATGGCGTATGGACAGTTAAAGGGCCCAGCTCAGCGAACTGAGCAAGACAACAAAATTGTTGACTGCTTATAATGATATAATTAATAAACAGTTAAATAATAAAATGTTCTTACTTCAGGCGACGATAAATGCCCACCTTAAGTGCACAGGTGGTCCACTGAGCGAAGTAATTGGGTAAATAATCTTATGTGGACAATTTCCGGGTGTGACGTCAACTGAAGAGGAACTGATGAGGATATGTGAAGGGGTTAATGAAATAATGCAGTAAGGTGCTGGGACTGACTTGGGATACTGAGAGAGACTTGTTATTGTTAAAGTCTCATAATTCCAGTATGCCCAATAAATTAATCCAGAGAGCATAGGCTTATGCCCCTGAGAGAATGGAACAGTAATTAGTCCATTTTGAGGGATCAATAAATATGGATGGCCATGGAGTTGAAGTGCCTATATGCAGTAATGTGCTGGGGCTGACTTGGGATACTGAGAGAGACTTGTTATTGTTAAAGTCTCATAATTCCAGTATGCCCAATAAATTAATTAATTCAATTAATTTTTTCACTGATTGCATCCGGTTCAGGAAGGACCAGCGGGCAGTTATGGAAAATTTTCTAGGGGTGATTTATTTATTTATTTATTTATTTATTTATTTAAAAATTTGTACTTCAACATTACATGCTTACAAGTAAACTCATTGGGAGACAACCATATTGTTTACCGTAGTCACCCCGTGTAGACATGTGAGAAAACTTAACCACCCCTGGTCACGGCAAGTGATGGATACCTGGTTCCTTCGACCTCACAATCTTATCCATATCTATCCGAGACCAGTATGGATTGGATAGCACCCACAAGTACGGTGCTACTAATTAATTGTGGACTGTATAGATTATATTAGTTTAACTGAATGAAGGGGGTGGGGTAGGTTACACATGGATATATCCATCAAGGAAAACACTTGTACATAATCTCACCACTTACCAGATATTCTCTGGTGGTCACTTGATGTAGCTGGATCACTCATAACCTATCCAATTACAACATACCTAACTGGCCAGTATCAGTCTGCTATAACTAGAAGGGTTACTTAACTGTGGGTGATTGATACTCCTTATTCCCTCCATTCACCATCTCATTTCGATGTCCTGCTACACCGACACGGTTCTTATTCCAGCAGGATGAGGTATCCGTCGGTTTGTCCCAGTTTAGAAGTCGTGATTCCATAAAGCTTCACTATCCTCGGTATGAAAATCACGTGTTCACTCGGAGCAGGGCGATCTATTTCACATCCCGCATTCTCTTAACTCAATGTTATTATCACTGATTACATTACCATTCACAAGACGATTTAACGTCTCATAATTATTATACACATTAGAGGTCACTCCATTAAGATCTGAGGCCGATGAGCAAGGATTAACACACGGGTATTTCCCCTGGACACACACCATGGCCGTGCACCAGTCACCCCGGTCGAACCATTATTTACTAATTGTACCACCTTTTTACTGTGGTCCCGTAAATCACGTTCCTTCACTCTTCACCAGGAACAGTTACGACACTTCCTATTATGAAATGAGGCCTATATTAATCCTTAGGCCACCGTGAATGCCAATTTCCTGGTTCCATGCTTTCCCAGCCTCCTCACCACATTCAAAACACTCCTGCCTCCCCCATGGCCCGAGTCGACCTATACCCCCGCACATCCGCGCATGCGCAAAGGGAACTCTTGGTTCTATCCTATTGTCAAATACATTTTTGACTCATATCGACACATTAAACACCTATTAGGCGCTATAGCTTCGGAAAATCAAAAATTTTCCACATGCGGGATGTGAAATAGATCGCCCTGCTCCGAATGAACGCGTGATTCTCGTACCGAGGATAGTGAAGCTTTATGGAATCACGACTTCTAAACCGGGACAAACCGACGGATACCTCGTCCTGCTGGAATAAGAACCGTGTCGGTGTAGCAGGACATCGAAATGAGATGGTGAATGGAGGGAATAAGGAGTATCAATCACCCACAGTTAAGTAACCCTTCTAGTTATAGCAGACTGATACTGGCCAGTTAGGTATGTTGTAATTGGATAGGTTATGAATGATCCAGCTACATCAAGTGACCACCAGAGAATATCTGGTAAGTGGTGAGATTATGTACAAGTGTTTTCCTTGATGGATATATCCATGTGTAACCTACCCCACCCCCCTTCATTCAGTTAAACTAATATAATCTATACAGTCCACAATTAATTAGTAGCACCGTACTTGTGGGTGCTATCCAATCCATACTGGTCTCGGATAGATATGGATAAGATTGTGAGGTCGAAGGAACCACTTGCCGTGACCAGGGGTGGTTAAGTTTTCTCACATGTCTACACGGGGTGACTACGGTAAACAATATGGTTGTCTCCCAATGAGTTTACTTGTATGTATATAATGTTGAGGTACATACAGGTAATCACCCCTAGAAAATTTTCCATATTAGCAGCACTTTATAAATTATAGTTATTGCGTCGTGTAGGTAGTGCTTTTAGGTGTTTTTTATTCTACATTGTATGTGTAATGAGGCGCCAATTGTATTAGACCGTTGAATTAGTGTCCACTACTTTTGGTGTATAGGGGATAACAGGGAGCACACTTCCACCCGGAGGGGTGGTCGGTGTGTGCACGGAATCGTGTTAGATTCAACACGAAGAAGGCTTTGTAGATGAATGGTTCAAAGAACCGACATGTTGATAAATTAGACACATGTGCAACACTTGTGTATCTTTATTGTGTATCAAGATTGATGGACTGACCACATCGACTCAAGGTTGAGGGACTGATTACCTCATTCTCCTCCTGTTCTTCAAGATTCTCCTTTGTATGGACTGATGAAGCCACTGTGTGGCGATACGTTTCCTCAATAAAGATACACAAGTGTTGCACATGTGTCTAATTTATCAACGAAGGCCTTAGTTTGGATGATATGAGTATCAGTGGTGAGTTGTGAATGCTGTTGTACAGGATGTGATGGCATTGAGTCAGTACACATTTTACCTTTGTAATCAAATGTGTAGAATTATTTAGTATTTTGTATAATATTCAATGTATCAGGTGTCAATGTCATAGTCGTGAGGTGTGTGTAGGTGTGTCGTGTATATATCAAATGTCAGGAGAACGGGGATTTTTTGTATAATCAGGTAAAAGTGATAGTTTGGGGGGTACTATAATATTGTTTTTGTATCACTATTATATTAAGATAAGATAAAATTTCGTTCGGATTTTTAACCCCAGAGGGTTAGCCACCCAGGATAACCCAAGAAAGTCAGTGCGTCATCGAGGACTGTCTAACTTATTTCCATTGTGGTCCTTAACTCACAGGTGAGGGTGAGTGTCGGTTGTGTACATTATGGACAGCGTTGTACTGTCAAGATGTCTTTATGAAGTAACCCAGTAGATTAAGTACTGGAACTGTTACTCTTAGTTCGTGTTTGGTTTCATTGTCATATATGTACCTCTTTATGTACAATATCTGTATATGAAGGATTAAATAAAATATAAAAAAAAAATTCACGACCAAGCTTCAAGTTGTGTTCCTGTACAAATGCCACATACACGTTTTATCTGTTCAAAAACACTCTAAAGCACTCACGTTTCATGATATCACACAAACCATTTATACTTATAGTTACATAGTCACAGACCGGGCCGCGGGGGCGTTGACCCCCGGAACTCTCTCCAGGAACTCTCTCCAGGTAAACACACCTGAGGCCGGCTAAATAGGGGGGAGGCTGGAGCCGTTCAGTGCCGTTCAACAGATTTATTTTATTTTTGGTGTACTTTTAGAGGTGCATATGTAGAAGCATGTGACAAAGTTTCAGTATGATTGGCCAACAAACAACAGAGAAAAAAATATAAACAAATTGCCGACCTAGAAAATGTACAGAGAACTTTCACGGTGCGCATAACGGAGATAAAACACCTCAATTACTGGGAGCGCTTGAGGTTTCTAAACCTGTATTCCCTGGAACGCAGGAGGGAGAGATACATGATTATATACACCTGGAAAATCCTAGAGGGACTAGTACCGAACTTGCACACGAAAATCACTCACTACGAAAGCAAAAGACTTGGCAGACGATGCACCATCCCCCCAATGAAAAGCAGGGGTGTCACTAGCACGTTAAGAGACCATACAATAAGTGTCAGGGGCCCGAGACTGTTCAACTGCCTCCCAGCACACATAAGGGGGATTACCAACAGACCCCTGGCAGTCTTCAAGCTGGCACTGGACAAGCACCTAAAGTCAGTTCCTGATCAGCCGGGCTGTGGCTCGTACGTTGGTTTGCGTGCAGCCAGCAGCAACAGCCTGGTTGATCAGGCGCTGATCCACCAGGAGGCCTGGTCACAGACCGGGCCGCGGGGGCGTTGACCCCCGAAACTCTCTCCAGGTAAACTCCAGGTAATATGGCAGCATGAAATGACAAATTGGCACTACGAGTGGCACTACGAGTGGCACTTCCGACATTCCCAACTGTTAGAATACAACTAGCACGACGTTTTTACATTGCCATTTCATCTAATATATCTTATTATCATGGTAAAAAAAATACATTAGACAGAATTTTTGGCATTCACCAAAATATCTGCCTTTTACCCCCCACAAAATCAAAAATATTTGAGATATTCCAAAAAATCTAACATTAAAATTTAGTAAGTAAGTAAGTAAGTAAGTTTATTCAGGTATACACAAATACAGTTACATAGAATTATCATACATAGCAGCATATGTGTAGAGAACCTAGGATAACCCAAAAAAGTCAGACAGAGTGACTTATTTCCATTGGGGTCCTTTTACCTTATTATTATAGTATAAAGGTTATAATATTTTCTTATTATTCTACAATGAAGATAACATCTTATTATCATACTAAAAAGACTATCTGCTACACCAAGGTCATTAAGACTATCTACAATACGAGGGTCATTACAAGGAATAAGGTAAAATTTACACGTATGTTAGCTAAAAAATAGAAAATCATTCCCCTCCCTTTCTGTAGCTACATTCATCAGACACCTTTTGGCACTCTTCTTGAACTGGTTCACGCTATGACTGGCTTTGACATGTGCGGGTAGTCTGTTCCATTCCTTTATTGCTGTACAATAAAAGGTGTTTGAAGACTGGCCACTGACTGTGGGTACTACAAAGTTGTGCTCTCTCCCCCTAGTACTATGATTGCTTTGGTTCCCAACCTTGACAAAATTGACAGCAAGATATTCTGGACATTGTTTGTGAGCAATTTTATAAACATGATTTAGCTTCAGTTGTTTTACTCTGTCTTCAACATTCAGCATATCCAACTGCTGTAATTCATCCTGGCCTACATGTTCTCTTGGTCCCAGCCCCAGGATGAATCTTACGATTTTGTTCTGGGTGATTTGCAGTCTATCTTTCAGTTTTTTTGTCAAGGCAGAGTACCAAGAAAAGCAAGCGTAATCCATATGGCATTGTATAAGGGCTAGACATAGGGTCCTGCGAGCCTCAGTAGGTAGACACTGTGCTTGTCTATACAGGAACTTCAGTCTGGCATTCGCTTTCTTTACTACACAGTTCCCTATCAATTCTCCTGACATGCATGGGTCAAAGGGGATTCCCAAATATTTTACTGATGAAACCAAAGTGATGGGCTCCCCATTACATTGAACATTAAAATTATTTACCCTTCTCAGTTTATGTTTCGTGCCAAAGAGAATGGCTTCAGTTTTCCCTAGGTGTAATGATAGTTTGTTGTCTACTAACCATTTGCTGCAGGACTCCAGTTCCAGTGTTAAAACATTAGCAATATCTTGTGGGTCTTTACCTGACACTAACAGAGCACTGTCATCTGCATACAGTAGGAGTTTGCACTTGACACTGATAGGCATATCATTGACATAACGTAAGAATAATAAGGGACCCAGAATACTACCTTGGGGAACTCCACATGCTATCGGCAGGGGTTCTGATTCTGTTTTGTTGATTTTGACTATTTGTCTCCTGTTGCTAAGGTAGGACTTAAACCAGTCTACAGAACCTATACCGATAGCTTGAAGTTTATTACATAATATATTGTGGTTGACAGTATCGAAGGCCTTTTGCAGGTCTAAGGTTACCATGCCTATGAGGTTCCCCTTTGACATTTCAGTTCTCAGGTAATCCATCAGATTAATAAGGGAGGCCAAGCCCATGATGACACTCTTCAGGTCACTTGTTCTATCTAGGCTGGAATATTGCTGCACACTAACAGCACCTTTCAAGGCAGGTGAAATTGCCGACCTAGAAAATGTACAGAGAACTTTCACGGCGCGCATAACGGAGATAAAACACCTCAATTATTGGGAGCGCTTGAGGTTCCTAAACCTGTATTCCCTGGAACGCAGGAGGGAGAGATACATGATTATATACACCTGGAAAATCCTAGAGGGACTAGTACCGAACTTGCACACGAAAATCACCCACTACGAAAGCAAAAGACTTGGCAGACGATGCACCATCCCCCCAATGAAAAGCAGGGGTGTCACTAGCACGTTAAGAGACCATACAATAAGTGTCAGGGGCCCGAGACTGTTCAACTGCCTCCCAGCACACATAAGGGGGATTACCAACAGACCCCTGGCAGTCTTCAAGCTGGCACTGGACAAGCACCTAAAGTCAGTTCCGGATCAGCCGGGCTGTGGCTCGTATGTTGGTTTGCGTGCAGCCAGCAGCAACAGCCTGGTTGATCAGGCTCTGATCCACCAGGAGGCCTGGTCTCAGACCGGGCCGCGGGGGCGTTGACCCCCGGAACTCTCTCCAGGTAAACTCCAGGTGAGTAGGATCTTCTAAAGCCCGATTGATAGCTATGGAGAATGTTGTCATTAAGGTACTTAACTACTTGAGAATACACCGCCCTCTCTAGAATTTTAGATATTATACTGAGTATACTAACAGGCCTATAGTTGCTTACATCAGACCTACTATTTTTCTTGAAGATAGGAGTGACTCTGGCCTCCTTGAACCCCTCCGGTACTGTATTAGTGGTGATTGATAGATTTATTATGTGAGCAATAGGGATTGACAGTTCAGAAGCACCATCTTTTAGGAACTTAGACGGGATGTTATCAGGGCCTGTGCTCTTAGTTGGGTTTAACCTGCTTAGTTCTTTTTGAATAAAGTCATGAGATACACTTACTAGTTGTTTAGTTAGTTTAATATGTTTATTATGCACCCCATACCCATCCTGTGGGCGGTAGTCAAAAGATTACAGAGGTACATAATTGGTCCAGGGACTGGACTCCAAAGTTTTGATAGCTGAGCAAGTTACAGAGGTAATGAACTCACAATTTACAAAGGTAATGAACTCACAATTTACAAAGGTAATGAACTCACAATTTACAAAGGTAATGAACTCCAGGTAAGTCTGGTCACAATCATGCGAAATAAGTGAATAAGTTACTTCCGAGATATAGGCCTAGAACGTCGGCGGCCGGCCCGCCGTCTCAAAAAAAATTTTTTTTTGCGCGGAATTCGCGTTTGTTTCGGTGTATTTCTTAGTAAACTGATGTTCTAGTGCAGTTATCCTCTTCAAAACAGCGTTTTCTATCACTCACAGACCAAACAATACAACAAGGAGATGAGGAGTAACTCATTTATATCGAAATATTACTGGTGGACTCTCGCTATATTATGGCCTATTTTATTCAGTCTAGAGTATATAACATGTTTGTTTGTTATTTATAGTGATTACTATATCATATTAGATCAATTCTGAATGATAAATAAGCCGTAAAGTTAATATATAAGCTGATATAAGCGTAATAATGAAGTGATTTCATCTGGCGCCGTCTTGAGAGGGAGCGCTGCCGAGTGTACCTAGGTGCTTCCTGATAGGCTAGACGTCTATTGATAAGCTCCACCTACTCTTATATGATGCCAAATAATCGATTATTATATTAAAAAGAATAATGCAAAGAAAAAGCGATAAAAAACAAGGAAAAAAAATAAAAAAATATATGGGTTGAGAACAGACGCGCTACCTACATCGCCGCCACCATACCTGATATAAATGACTATAATTTCTTGTAGAAACGTTGTAGAACATTGATTCTTGTACCATTGTGTTGCCAAAGAGTTAAACTATTTTTCTGTATGAATAACTCATTTTCCATAATTTTTCGATTTTTTTTTTTTTGAGGGCGCTGAACGGCTCCAGCCTCCCCCACCACTCAACACTCTTCCCATTCCGACCAGTCCCTGGGGCACTACCTTTGCCACTCTCACCACTATCCTTCTCAACCCTTCCCCCCACCACCTGCTGGTTTTGCCCTCCCTGAGGGTCACCTCGGTTCCCATGTCCACATGTCTTCTTCCCTGGCCTTTGCGCCAGTGTCAGAACATTGTCTGACTCTGACGCTGCCGCCCTTTTCCGCGTTACGACCTCCGCCTCCATGGCAGTGTCCTGAGAGGCCACACAATGTACTTCCACCTCCACCGTTTTGTATTCCACTCCACGTTCCTTTGTGGCAGCCGCACAGGCCATCACAGGCACCACATGATCCTCCCTCCTCTCACGCACTACTTCCTCTGCCTCAACCCCAGTCACTTGCCCTTTGTGACCCTCCTTCTCGTTAGGCTGTAGCATAGTCTTCAACACCGTCGCCAGCTCCGCCTCTGTAGCCGTCACCTTAGTGCACGCTTGCACCTCCTTGCTCAACGTTGGTACTGATAAAGGGCTGGTTAATCCTTGGAGCTCCATGCCCTCCCCCGTTTCCACAGGTGTAATCTCCACTTCCTCACTCCTTTTATGACCATGCCCTCCACCTTGACTTCGGTCTTCCTCAGGCACCTCACACTCATTAGCAGATGCTCCTTCTCTTGCCAGCCCAGGAGCCCATTTCTGCTTTCCACACACTGCCGCCATATGGTCATAAGCTCCGTACAGGCAGCACATAAACCTCTGCAAGGCATGTGCCACCATTACCTGTATTTTAAACTCCTCAAGGTAGACATATGAGGGTATTGGATGTCTCAATGTCATTTTAAGAGTAAGGGTGCCTTCCGGAAATCCCACTGAGGCCCCTGTCACCCACTTTCCAGATTGGTCCACATGAACAGTCCCATATGTTTCGAAGACACGTTGGATATCCACTTCGTCCACTTCAAATGGCACGTTGTGGAGCTTGACCCACGTGTAATGATGCAATACATCAGTCAACTTGACCCTCACTGCCGGTGTCACGTCAACACAGACATCTTGGAAACGATCCACCGACTCGTACACTGGAGCAGATAGCACTTTCACAGTCTATATGCACCATTCAGTGCCACTCCATATAATTCTTTGTCCCTTATTCCGTACGCCTCACGTATAATCGCTGGTAGTAACACCTGGGCTGACATAGGCATTATTGCCCCATGGATGAGCTCAATTTCCACTGTGTTTACTCGCTGGCGTACACTTAGCACCATGTTGTCTCTGGGTAGCTCGCTTGGGTGAACAGCAGAGTGGTGCAAAGCACGACCACACTCCACCTCATCCAGGCAGCGAATGTTAATTTTATTAGTAAGTTGGTGTTACTGCTTGTCACCCCCCGTGTGACGTGAGGAGTACGAAAATAATTCCAAAAATGTGAGAATGAGTTTTGTCGACAGAAAAATAGTTTAAAAATCCGGCAACATTTTTGTGAAAATCCCATTGTAATACGACGTTTCTAAAGCAAATTATAGCTATTTGAAACGTTTTCTTAAGACACCCTACATAAAAAATATCTTGACCGCGAGATTAAATTTTTTTTCTTACTTTTTTGTCAGTTTTTCTTTCTAATAAACCATACCACGGGCGGGATTGAACCCTCAGTCAGAGAGTCTCAACACTCCAGACCGTCGCGTTAGCCACTGGACCAGCTAGCCACAATAAGATTCGGCCAACTAGGTATATTTCTACACCATAGGAAGGTTAGCATAGGCACCACTGTGACCACAGATGCAAGTTTTTACAGACGAATCTCCATCTAGCGTGGCCGTGACGATCTTTAGCTCAAGTCTCCTCATGCCGTCAACATGACTCACGAAATCGTAATGACACGATTGCAAACAAACCATACCATGGGCGGGATTGAACCCGCGGTCAGAGAGTCTCAAAACTCCAGACCGTCGGGTTAGCCACTGGACCAGCTAGCCACAATAAGATTTGTCCAACTATGTATATTTCTACACCATAGGAAGGTTAGCATAGGCACTACTGTGACCACAGACGCAAGTTTTTACAGAACGTTTAGGAACGTTTAGGCCGCTCTCCTGGGTCTGACATGGTGACTGTTGGTGTGAGAACAGAACCAGCAGTGGAGCTGCTGCCCGTGACCTCACAGCCGTCCACACAGGGCACAGAGCTGTGAGCAGGGCCGGATTACCGCATAGGCAAACTAGGCATTTGCCTAGGGCCCCGCGCATTTGGGGGCCCCGCGGTCCAAGGGGTTCAGGGGCTCATCCAAGACTGCGCACATGGTGGTAATGTAAATACCATTGTGCATTGTTCTTGGACTCAGTATGATTTCTGTTTAAGTAAATTGGAGATCAAGGAGGATGAATTAGTAAAATATTCGTAGCCCAAATCACTAACCTAATCTATGGTAAAAGTTCTGTATATGACTCCTTTCTGGTAACGTTTTGAATTTTTAGATGCGTAGCCAGAGGAAAGGGGGCTACAAGGGCCATATCCCCCCAATTGACAGAAAAAAAATTTAATAATAATTAAAAAATTAATAACAATTGATAATGAAAAATTTGTATTTGCATGATTACAAACAGTGATAAATCCTCATTATGGCATCTCGTGAACGTGATGTTGGACGTTCTTAAGCGAGTGGGTCACAGAAAAGAAAGAAGAAAATTCAAGAAGAAGAACAGAAAAAGAAAGATTTAGGAAGCTACAGAAAGATCACAGACATGCTCACGAAAACAGTTTCTGATGTTACCAGTACAGTTGAATCTGCAGATACGTCAGATCATACAGGAAGCCCTCCCTCCATTATTTCTCAGCCAGCATCTACTTCTTTTTTGTCTCCTCTCAATGTCTCAACGGACATTTCATCCGCAGGATTTGTCTTAAAAGATCCTGCCTCATGGCCAAATGTAATCCCAGATTCTCTACGTAATGTTTTCATTTCAGAAAAGTTCAGTCAAACTCTGAACATTGACTTTAGGAAATCAGCAAGGATTTATGATGATGGAAGTCGTCATTGTTTAAAGTCATCTATGTTTTATAGGAAGCTTGCAAATTCAGAAACTGTGAAAAGATCATGGATGGTATACTCTGAAAGCTCAGGAAAAGTGTACTGTTCAGCATGCAAGCTATTTTCTACCAAAGAAAATACCTTCACACAGGGGTTCAATGACTGGAAAAATTCCAAGCGTTTCGAGGAACATGAAAACAGCACCACTCACAGGAGCTGCATTTTAGCCAGTGTATTTCGTGCACAGAAAAAAGGCTTATTGGATTCTCATTTGGAAAATCAAACTGAAAAAGAGCGCACTTATTGGAGAAAAGTTCTAGAAAGAGTTGTTGCTGTTGTAAAATTCTTAGCTCTAAGAGGACTTGCTTTCCATGGAGAAAATGAGGTTTTTGGTTAGGAAAACAATGGCATTTTCCTAGGGATCATAGAACTGTTAGCACAATTCGATCCATTAGCAAATCATGTGTCACGTCTTGGGAATGCAGGAAGAGGCACTGTATCTTACATGTCATCTACTATATGCAATGAATTTATTGAACTGATGACTAAGAAGGTCCTCAGTAACATCATAGCAACTGTGAAAACTGCAAAATACTTTGCAATAAGTGTAGATTCAACACCAGATATTTCACATACAGATCAATTGACATTCATTGTTCGCTTTGTCGACTCCAGTGGTAAGCTTGTAGAGCGCTTTATAAAATTCATTCCTCTTTCAGGCCATGATGGAGAAACAATGATGAATGTAGTACTGGATACTCTGCTTGAACATGATCTCTCTATTATGGATTACCGTGGCCAGAGCTACGACAATGCAAGTAACATGTCGGGTAAATATAATGGAGTGCAAGCCCGTATCAAGCAAATCAACCCACTTGCTGAATATGTGCCCTGGTGGCTAAAACTCCCGCTTCACACACGGAGGGCCCGGGTTCGATTCCCGGCGGGTGGAAATTCTGACACGTTTCCTTACACCTATTGTCCTGTTCACCTAGCAGCAAATAGGTACCTGGGTGTTAGTCGACTGGTGTGGGTCGCATCCTGGGGGACAAGATTAAGGACCCCAATGGAAATAAGTTAGACAGTCCTCGATGACGCACTGACTTTCTTGGGTTATCCTGGGTGGCTAACCCTCCGGGGTTAAAAATCCGAACGAAATCTTATCTTATCTTATCTTAATCTTGTTGGGTCATGTGCTGCGGAGTGTTGTGTCGCTGCAGTTTCATTTTTTGGACTTTTACAAGCACTCTTTAATTTTTTCTCTGCTTCAACGCATCGGTGGAGTATACTCAAGTCAACCATTCATGTAGATGTCATCAAATCATTATCAACAATAAGGTGGTCAGCGCAGCATGATGCAACACATGCTTTGAAAGACAGCTTTGCTGAAATACGTTCTGCTTTGATCCAAATAGCAGAGGATGAAGACCAGACAGCAACTACAAGAAGCAAAGCAGCCAGCTTAGCATCAAAATTGGAAGATTTTGAATTGGCCTTACTCTGTGTGCTTTGGGACTGTATACTGGAACGGTTAAATGCCACAAACAAGACACTTCAGAAAATTGAAATTGAAATGGCTACTTGTGCTAACCTCTATGCAGGCTTAGTGGAATTTGTAAGCTCACTTCGCAATGATGAAGCTTTTGAAATGTTTGAAGAGAAAGCTAAACTGCTGGTGAAAGACTACAGTTACCGGGCTAATCATCAGCGGTCAAGGAAGAGGAAACGCAATTTTGAAGAGCCAGACAATGAAATTGTGTTGCTACCAAGGCAGAAATGTAAGACAGCTACATACTTCGTCATTCTGGATTCACTGATTACAGAAATCTACCAGAATCTCAATGACAAGTGTGTCGCCTACACTGGCAAACTCTGTTGACACCGAGCTCTGAGGTGGGTACCTCAGCCTCACAAGTGGCTTATAGGACAGATTTTCACAAATGATTGATGTTGCAAGAAACTCGCCTGCATGCACGTATGAAGGACTAACTTGGTGTTGCAGCATATATCCTGATCTTCAACTTCCCTAAGCTTAACCTTAGCCCCTTTGGACTTCCCCTCAGAAACCACGTGCAACCGGGAGCCTTAATTCCTGCAATATTCAATCATTATTAGTGACCTGCCTGCACCTCAGAAATTCCTATATCCAAGAGGGTATGTATCCCCTAGTATAACTATGCAGACACAGACACTAGCTTCCAGACTGCCTTGAGACACTGGTACTTACTGGGCATGCACTGCCTGTTGCACACCGGACCCACAGATCAAACTCACTCACAATTCAATTCAATTCAATTCAATTCAATTCAAAGTTTATTCTCTATAAGGATTACAATGCTGAGTTTACAGAAATTCGGTTATTGTTTGGTTTACATGTAGTAAAATTGTGATTACAGAGTGTACCACTAGAATGCTTAGCATGGCTAGGCATTTCGGGCATACTTAGTTTTATTCTTAATTGTAAAATATTACAAATTATGAGGTAAGATGGTATTATGGCTAAGTGACTAAATACTAGTTTGTGAGTTTAGCAATATGAATGCTTTTGTTTTGGCACAGTACATAGCCAGAAATCTATGAGATAAAGTGGAGGTCTTGTCTTACTGTATGGGCCTGACGGAGGTCATCTACGGTACATCGAGGTGCCTCTACCAGATTTCCCTAGGTCTCAAATGTGAAGACACGTGGGGGCGCCGTCTGCTGATCACGGCACGTCTTGTCCAGTTGGTGTCTGTCTTAAGAAGAACGAGCTGGTCTCTCTTCCAGACCCTCGTCTCGTCGTTCAAACTAGGGCTGCCAGTTCTCCCTAGCTAACTTATCCTAGTGTTTGCCTACATTATCGGCCTATTACTACCTATGTTAAGGTCTTAGGTCTACATTATTATTATCTACAGTTGCCTCAATGATCCTAATATTAGTGTACTACCAGTAAAACTACCTACTCCTTCCCTGAAGGGTAAATCTATAAATTAAATAAGCTTACCAACAATCCATGCCAACTAAAGAGAATGCTTTGTTTTGGGTGGGGTACAAGGGCCACCCAGCTCAGCCGTTCCATTACGGCCATGCCGGATCTGTCCTGTGGAACTTTAGGGACCAAATAAATTTCCACATCCTCCCGCCGGCGAGGTAGGCACTAAGTCTAGATCAAGTCTGCCTCCCGCGAGCCCCCACGGCAGACCCTGGACACGAGTGCCATCCGGCCACTCTCATCGAGCAGACTCCGGTCTAACTTCAACCGTCCAGTTTCCCCTGTGTGGACCTCTGGGGGTGTAAACTTGTTGGTTCCGGTGGTCTTAGCACCTTTTGCTTTAACTTTAACGTCTTTTGTATGTCTAGCCTTGACTGAGCGGCTCCGTACTTTCCCACCCAGTGGCCCACACGCCTTGGTAGCTTTTCCTCCCACTGTTACGAGGTTCCCTAGATTTAATGGCAATCTATCTCCCTCTTTACGTACCCTGTAAAAGTGTTTTCCCAAGGTGGCTGAGTGTTCGTCACTACCTACCTGGTTCAGCTTCCCTGGCAGTTCATAGTGTATACTGGTATTCATTATCACTACTCCCCCAGCTATCATGGGGACGGCTTCTCCTCTATCTGGCATGGCAGGGAATTCAGGTGGAATTCTGCCGCCTATGATGTATCCTACTGGGGATCTGTATAAACCGATTCCTTCCTTAAACGTCCGTTGTGTAGACAGGAAGTCATCTATATGATTGGCTCCCACCAGGATACCTACATTTCTGACCGTGTCAGAGGTAATTCCCTGGTCTGCCAGATTCACGTCAAGGTCTTTCAATCGCTTAGCTGCTGCAGCAAGACTTCTCGCTGTAATTGCCCTGGGTAATGTCTCTACCACCAAGGCTGTAATGTCTCTGCGATGTCCACCTAATTTGACTGTGACATCCACCACATCATAAGATTTGGGTGGGACCTGACTTATAGCCCCTCCCAACATCATACTAACTTTCTTTGTGGCCTTCAACTTTAATTTAGCCACCAACTTCTTTGTTATCAAGGATACTTGTGCTCCTGGGTCAAAGAATAATCGTGTTGTTTCGGACCTGTGCCCATTCATAGCCTTTGCCATGACTGTAGGTAGGGCAGCACCTCCGTGATTCTCACTCGGATTAGAGACTTCACTCCCACTAATCACGCTGGCTACCATTTCAGGCTCGGACTCACTTTCTATCTCTACCTGAGAGATATCCCTATTAGCTTGGGGTTCCCTTAAATTATTGGGACATAGTGCAGTATGGTGCTTACCTTTGCAACAGACTCGACACTCACTGAGCTGGGTGCCACAGTCTCTCGCAAAGTGTTCCCCACAACACTTGAAGCAGAGTCTCAACTCCCTTAGTCTCTGTTGCCTACTGCTCAGTGTTATATACTCCGAGCAACTAGTGCTAGCATGTTCGCCTTCGCGGAACATGCATATTCTGGCATGAGTGCCTCTGAGGTTCTGCTTAGAGGTTCTTACCTTAGACACTTCTTTACCATAGTACATATCAGTGTTAGTCGTACGAGCTTTAGACTGATCTCTCGAGATCTTTGAGCAACTTTCTGGGTTTTTATGTGGCGATGGTGGTGACTCTTCTCTCACACCTATACTCAAATGAGAAACGAGATCTCCCAACCCCTCAACGATTTGTTTTATCGTGAACCTATTCGTCCGATATTTTAAGTGCAACTCATGCACTGTAGTGTTAGCCAGTTTCCTCTGAATTACCTGGCTAAGGACCCATTCTGAATCATCCTCATCAGGCAAATCTCTGAAACTATTTGTCAAGCTCATAATTTCAATACGGAACTTCTCTAGGCTTTGACGGTCATGTCGGCAAGCCTCTAGATCCAACAACCGATAAAGTATGGCCACTTTTATCTCTTCAGTGTTGCCAAACATGTCTTCTAATTGGTCTTTGGCATGTTGGTAATTAGTGTCAGTAATCTGGTAGTGCCGGACCAGGTCTAAGGCTTTACCCTTGAGCTGCGACCACAAATACTGCAATTTGATGGCATCTGACAAATCGTTCCTGTCATCTATCTGGGCTTTAAACTGATCCCAGAGAGCAATGTACTCAGTTAGGGTTCCGTCAAATGTCGGTAAATTCAACTGGGGCAACCTGGGCAACATATTGGCAGGTGTGTGGCTGTTTGGGGTACCTGCGGTGTTCGACACCACCCTTGGAATACTAGCCTTTAATGTACTTAACTTATCTTTGTACATATTCATCTCCTGATGACAGTCTACATCATCCTTAGTGAATTCGTCCAGAGCCTGCTGAAGACTACCCTGGGATTCATTATCCTCAATAGCCTGTAGCTCATATGCTGAGAATGCTTGTTCATAGGCTTCCCATTTTTCCCCCAAACTCTTCAAGCAGTCTTGCAAATCATCGCCGTCTACGTTACTGCTTTGGCAAGTAGCCTTGAACCTGTTACGCGTTCTGTTCAGATGCCCTTTGTATGCTACTACTGATCGTTTTAATTTTGTTAACGCTGAACCAGACTCTCCTGAACTCCCATTTGCCATTGTCGAAGTTTAATGAGCAGTGTGACACTGATTGTACTTTACCCAGTCCACCCCACAGCACGTCACGGTGTTAGGTAAGAATGAACGAGTCTCAAGGCCTCTCAACAAGCTTAACAATTCCCTTTGTTATATTGACTCTACTATGAATAAAAAATGTACACTGTTAGCTCTCAAAACCCAATCAAAATGTGTATCTGTGTGAAAGCTTAACCTAGCAATTTCCTGTACAATGCCAGTAAATAATTACAGGACTCAACCTAGTCTCAGGTACAATTCACAAATCCCACATTAACATGAATCAAAGACAATGAAAATCACACAATAAAAAGTGCAGTATACAAATTAAAATCACTTGGTTAACACAAGTAAATTCAACAATTCAACTTGTGAAACAGTAAATAAATAATGTATGTAAACAGCTTGACCTAACTGTGCCAAGCTTACTCTGTCTAGTGTGGATGGTTGGATAAGGTAAATCCTAACCTAGCTAGTGTGCTAGATCTTAAACCTGGCTTTATAACTCCCTGTAAATAATAACTAGGTTAAATCTGTCCTAGCTACTATAGCTGTTGTAAATATTGCACAAGCTTAACCTAACTGTGGCTACCTTGCAAATCCACTCTAAGTAATTAACACACAAGTCTCCTAATCTGGATTACTTGTAATCACTGTAAATAATTAAATTCACAAGCTTCTCTAGCCTACCTGGCCTGCCTGTATATTACTGCAAATAACAACTTCTGTGTATAGTCAGCTTGGCCTAGCCTCTGTGTAACTCTGGGCCTATGTGTGCTAACTTAACCTAACTCTGTTAAACTGGTTCCTAACTGTGGCCTAGCTATGATAGCTTAACCTACCTATTCCACATCACGGTTTTCGAAGGACCACTTTTGTGAAAATTTGTGTGGACTGCCTCCAAGTGAGTCGCCTACCCTGGCAAACTCTGTTGACACCGAGCTCTGAGGTGGGTACCTCAGCCTCACAAGTGGCTTATAGGACAGACTTTCACAAATGATTGATGTTGCAAGAAACTCACCTGCATGCACGTATAAAGGACTAACTTACTTGGTGTTGCAGCATATATCCTGATCTTCAACTTATCTAAGCTTAGCCTTAGCCCCTTTGGACTTCCCCTCAGAAACCACGTGCAACCGGGAGCCTTAATTCCTGCAATATTCAATCATTATTAGTGACCTGCCTGCACCTCAGAAATTCCTATATCCAAGAGGGTATGTATCCCCTAGTATAACTATGCAGACACAGACACTAGCTTCCAGACTGCCTTGAGACACTGGTACTTACTGGGCATGCACTGCCTGTTGCACACCTGGCCCACAGATCAAACTCACTCACAATTCTCCCCAGACACTAGCCAGAAATCTACGAGATAAAGTGGAGGTCTTGTCTTACTGTATGGGCCTGACGGAGGTCATCTACGGTACATCGAGGTGCCTCTACCAGATTTCCCTAGGTCTCAAATGTGAAGACACGTGGGGGGCGCCGTCTGCTGATCACGGCACGTCTTGTCCAGTTGGTGTCTGTCTTAAGAAGAATGAGCTGGTCTCTCTTCCAGACCCTCGTCTCTTCGTTCAAACTAGGGCTGCCAGTTCTCCCTAGCTAACTTATCCTAGTTTTTGCCTACATTATCGGCCTATTATGTTAAGGTCTTAGGTCTACATTATTATTATCTACAGTTGCCTCAATGATCCTAATATTAGTGTACTACCATTAAAACTACCTACTCCTTCCCTGAAGGGTAAATCTATAAATTAAATAAGCTTACCAACAATCCACGCCAACTAGAGAGAATGCTTTGTTTTGGGTGGGGTATAAGGGCCACCCAGCTCAGCCGTTCCATTACGGGCATGCCGGATCTGTCCTGTGGAACTTTAGGGACCAAATAAATTTCCACAACAAGTTTGGATTTCTGTTCAAAATTACTACTATGCCAGATGCAGAATTGAGAGAAGCTGCATTAAAGTTGCAACAACACCTTTCAGCAAATGTTCAGGACACATTTGTTGAAGAAATAGTTCATTTTTCTGGGTATATGAATCAGATTAAAGCTCCACCTGAAAAATGTGCGCCCTCAGCTGCTTTGAAACATTTAAGAAATGAAGGTATCTCAGAAACCTTCCCTAATGTTGACATAGTGTATCGCCTTTACCTAACACATACGTGTAAATTTTACCTTATTCCTAGTAATGACCCTCGTATTGTAGATAGTCTTAATGACCTTGGTGTAGTAGATAGTCTTTTTAGTATGATAATAAGATGTTATCTTCATTGTAGAATAATAAGAAAATATTATAACCTTTATATTATAATAATAAGGTAAAAGGACCCCTATGGAAATAAGTCACTCTGTCTGACTTGTTTGGGTTATCCTAGGTTCTCTACACACATGCTGCTATGTATGATAATTCTATGTAACTGTATTTGTGTATACCTGAATAAACTTACTTACTTACTTACTTAACACTTCCAGCTACTAACTGTGAAGGAGAACATTCATTTTCTGTTTTGAAAAGAGTGAAAAACCAGCTCCGTTCAACAATGAGCCAAGACAAATTGTGTAACCTAGCCTTGTTGACCATTGAGTCTGATCTAGCAAGAAATATTGATTTTCAGAATATAATTGATGATTTTGCCAATATGAAATCCAGAAAAAAGTTTATTTAAGAAGTGCCTGTGAATACAAACAATTCTTTACTTTCTTGAGTTTATATGATTTGATAGTCTTATGCATGATGCAATGATAACAATAATGGTCAGTGATTTATAAAGGGAATAATAGTGCTGTAGTGGTTATGCTGAATATAATAGGTACATGATGTCACTACTTTAATAGCCTAATCTAGTAATACTATGCTGTCATGAGTTTATTCTCTTTAAAATGCATGATTTAACAAGATAGTTATAATGGTTGTTGGTAAATGGTTTTGGTTGTCTTGATGTACTTTCCCTATTAAATTTAATCTAAATAGCCAGAATGTATTTAATTAGACCTTAAAGAGGCTCACACCGACCCCCCCACCCCCACCCCCAAGCTGGAAGGGGTCGCTTCACTTACCAGTAACTCAAAGGGGCCCCGCCAATCTGAATAGCCTAGGGCCCGTAGACTTCTTCATCTGACCCTGGCTGTGAGGCTCAGTGCCCCAGTCGGAGCCCTTAGCCACCCTCAAATGGCTCACAGCTCTGAAGCTCTGAACACAGTCCAACGATCACTAGAAACGATGCTAATCTGTGCATAAACTAACACAGATGTATAGTCCCAATACATAAAGGTGGTGACCCTACAGACGTAAACAACTATAGGCCAATATCAAATTTACCATTGCTATACAAAATCTTTGAGAAACTCATGCACAGGAGACTATATTCATTTATAACGCCAAAAATTGGATTCAGGAAAAATAAAAGCACTAATGATGCAATTATAAAAATGCTAGACCTGCTTTACACAGCATTGAAAAATAAGGAGTATCCGCTAGGAAATTTTATTGACCTAAGAAAAGCGTTTGACACAGCAAACCACGGCATCCTACTCCACAAACTTGACCACTATGGTATAAGAGGCCATGCGCTTGCATATTTTAAATCCTACCTTTCTAATAGGTATCAGTATGTCACCATTAAAGACACAGCCTCATCAATACGGCCACTTGATACTGGAGTTCCGCAGGGAAGTGTCCTTGGACCCCTGCTCTTCCTCATTTACATCAATGATCTTCCAAACATATCCCAACACCTGAAACCCATTCTCTTTGCTGACGACACGACTTATGTCATCTCCCACCCTAATCTTGCCACCATCAACACCAGTGTTAACGAGGAGCTGCTCAAAATATCGACTTGGATGACAGCCAATAAATTTACACTTAACACTGGCAAAACCTACTATATTATGTTTGGTAGCAGAGCAAGTGTTGCGGAACTTAACATTAAGATCGACAACACTCTAATTGCCAGACATAATGAGGGCAAATTCCTTGGCCTATACCTCGACAACAACCTAAATTTCAGCACCCATATCCAACACATAACAAAAAAAATATCCAAAACGGTGGGGATCCTCTCCAAGATATGATACTACATGCCGCAAACTGCCCTTCTCACACTATACCATTCACTTATATATCCATACCTCACCTATGCTATCTGTGCTTGGGGTTCAACTGGAGCAACACACCTAAAGCCAATAATAACCCAACAAAAAGCCGCAGTAAGAATAATCACTAAATCCTATCCCTGGCAACACATCCCCCTCTCTTCATAGATCTAAACTTACTCCCTGTTCAGAACATCCACATTTAGTACTGTGCAGTCTATATCTACAGAACCTTAAATTCCAATATTAACCTTGACCTAAAACGCTTTCTTGATAGTTGTGACAGGATCCACAGGCATAACACCAGACACAAACATCTCTATGACATTCCCCGTGTTCGACTAAACCTTTACAAAAATTCAATGTATTTCAAAGGACCTAAAATCTGGAACACCCTACCTGAAAACTCTAGAACTGCAGACACATTCATCACTTTCAAACTACAGTTAGAAAACATCTTATCTCCTTGATCCACCCCGACAACTAATTACATGATAACCACCTGGTGGTTCACAATTACACTCACTCACCCACTGACTATAAACCGAGAAATATGTACTTATCTTAATCTTAAAATAATAAATCCTAACTAGTCATAAGTTTGCCTATGATACACCAATATAGACACTTTGTATGGTGCCAAAACAAAAGCATTCACATTGCTAAACTCACAAATTATGATGGTGTCACTTAGCCTTAATACCATAATCTGTAAGGATTTAATAAGGCCTGAGCTTGCTACCATCTGCAGCTCATAAGACTGCCATCCCCACGAGCCCCTTTGAGGCGGGGTAGATGGCAGACCAGAGGCCCAGCTTCTCCCTACGAGCCCCGTGAGGGCGGGGAATGTGGCTAGGCCTGGGGACACTTGGTCCCAAAGATGAGGAGGTACTTGTACCTCCTCCCATGGGAGACTTAAGTCTCGAAACACTCCCCAGATAGGGAGCCAAGGCCGGGTCACCACTACTTGGAAAAGACCCGGGCCGGGAGAATACCGGCGAATAAAAAAAAAAAAAAAAAAAAGGATTTAATGTTAAGAATTAATTTAAGTCTGCTCGAAATGCCTAGCCATGCTAGGCGTCCTAGTGGCCCCCTCTGTAATTAGTATTTTATAACATGTAAACCACACAATACCCAAAACCTGTAAACCCCACATTGTAACCCTTATAGAGAATAAACTTGAATTGAATTCAATTGAAGCAAACACGACACACTGTCGATGATCACGTCTCCGATTCTGCAATACCCCTTTGGTCTGGTCACCTAAACATAAAGGAAAAATCTTAAAAGATTTCCTGGAATTCTTAGTCACCAACTAATAAACTGGCATGTTAGTTTTCATTGATATCCAAATAGCTTACATATTAACCAATTTGTTCTAAAATTATTCCTTTTTAATTTTTGCTAGCAGTTCAGAATCTCTGAAGAGATGATATTCTTTCTCATCAAGAGTAACTGTCATACCAACAAATTAAGGGAGTAAGACTTTATCTCCAACAGACACTGATGGAGCGATCACTGAACCAGACTCGGTTCTTTCACCTCTGCCACAACTTTGCAAGTGATTTCTCTGAGATAAGGATGACACTGCTGGTTTTTGTTACCGTTTCGGCCTTCTGTACCAACACTCTGTCAAACAGTGGAACAAATCTTCTTAGAATACCAGCCATTATGTAATACACAATGTGTGAGGGTTGGCCTGTAGTAGCATCGTCTACTGTTGCTCTGGCGGCTGCTGTTGCTGCTGCTGAAAAATAATCCATTATTAATGATTAGATTGAAATTATTTTCAACATCAAACAAAGTGTGTTTGAATTTAATATGTACAGCCATTTGGAATATCTCAAAGACACCACTCCCACGAGCCCTCCTAGGGTGGGGAAGGTACCAGAGCCAGAGCTTGCTACCACCTGCAACTCGTAAGACTGCCATTCCCACGAGCCCCCTGGGGCGGGGAAGATAACAGACCAGGAGCCTATCTTCTCCCTATGAGCCCCGTGAGGGCGGGTAATGGGGCTAGGCCTGGGGACAGTTGGTCCCAGAAGATGAGGAAGAACTTGTACCTCCTCCCATGGCAGACATAAGTCTCAAGACACTCAAAAGATAGGAAGCCAAGGCCGGGTCATCATCTGGAAAAAAAAACGGGCCAGGAGAATACCTGCAAATCAAGAATTATTGTTTTTTTTAGTCTATTCAAGATTTGTTTACTAATAACTATTAGTTAAGTACAAGATTCACTCAAGCTTTATACTTAACCTTTCTCTTCTATATGAAACACTGTGTGGTGCAGGTCACACTCATCTGTGTGGTGCAGGTCACACTCACATGTGTGGTGCAGGTCACACTCACCTGTGTGGTGCAGGTCACACCTGTGTGGTGCAGGTCACACTCACCTGTGTGGTGCAGGTCACACTCACCTGTGTGGTGCAGGTCACACCTGTGTGGTGCAGGTCACACTCACCTGTGTGGTGCAGGTCACACTCACCTGTGTGGTGCAGGTCACACTCACCTGTGTGGTGCAGGTCACACTCACCTGTATGGTGCAGGTCATACTTGTGTGGTGCACGTCACATTCACTTGTGTGGTGCATATTACACTCACGTGTTTACCTGGAGTTTACCTGGAGAGAGTTCCGGGGGTCAACGCCCCCGCGGCCCGGTCTGAGACCAGGCCTCCTGGTGGATCAGAGCCTGATCAACCAGGCTGTTGCTGCTGGCTGCACGCAAACCAACATACGAGCCACAGCCCGGCTGATCCGGAACTGACTTTAGGTGCTTGTCCAGTGCCAGCTTGAAGACTGCCAGGGGTCTGTTGGTAATCCCCCTTATGTGTGCTGGGAGGCAGTTGAACAGTCTCGGGCCCCTGACACTTATTGTATGGTCTCTTAACGTGCTAGTGACACCCCTGCTTTTCATTGGGGGGATGGTGCATCGTCTGCCAAGTCTTTTGCTTTCGTAGTGGGTGATTTTCGTGTGCAAGTTCGGTACTAGTCCCTCTAGGATTTTCCAGGTGTATATAATCATGTATCTCTCCCTCCTGCGTTCCAGGGAATACAGGTTTAGGAACCTCAAGCGCTCCCAATAATTGAGGTGTTTTATCTCCGTTATGCGCCCCGTGAAAGTTCTCTGTACATTTTCTAGGTGGGCAATTTCACCTGCCTTGAAAGGTGCTGTTAGTGTGCAGCAATATTCCAGCCTAGATAGAACAAGTGACCTGAAGAGTGTCATCATGGGCTTGGCCTCCCTAGTTTTGAAGGTTCTCATTATCCATCCTGTCATTTTTCTAGCAGATGCGATTGATACAATGTTATGGTCCTTGAAGGTGAGATCCTCCGACATGATCACTCCCAGGTCTTTGACGTTGGTGTTTCGCTCTATTTTGTGGCCAGAATTTGTTTTGTACTCTGATGAAGATTTAATTTCCTCATGTTTACCATATCTGAGTAATTGAAATTTCTCATCGTTGAACTTCATATTGTTTTCTGCAGCCCACTGTGTGGTGCATCACACACATGTATGGTGCAGGTCATACTTGAGTGGTGCAGGACACACACGTCTTGCAGATCACATGTTTGTGATGCAGGTCACACGAATGAAACGCAAGTGCACACTCACGTGTGTGGTGCAGGTCACACTCACGTGAGGTGCAGGTCATACTTGTGCGGTGGTCACACGTGTGTTGTGCAGATCACATATGTTGCAGGTCACATTTGTGTAGCGCAGGTAACGTGTGGTGCAAATCACACATGTTTGGTGAAGGTCAAGCAAGCGTTGTGGAGGTTCTATTTGTGTGATAGAGTGATTATATAGGAAAAAGAATAATTTTCTTATATAACCCAGAATTGGGTTGTCAAAAATAATCTCATAACTCATCAATACATCTTCGAACACAGTTATGTTAAGCAAATTTTAAATAATATTTAAAATTCTATATTTAGTCTTTCTATTTTGTATGTAAAATACAAAAATATGTTTTATAATTTTCCTATTATTTACAAAATTTACTTAACTTTCTTTAAAATAAATTTAATGTCATTAAAATATAACATAATTTAAATGTATATATCTCAAGTTATATAATAATTATAATTTTTAGTTTAATTTTAAATTTGTCCTCCCATATATTGCATATACCATTCCAGCTGGCGAATTTTTCTAAGGTCTGAAAGAAGCCTGTTGCTGACTCAAAGTTGTGTGTCTGGCTCTACCGGGGTTTTTATTTATTTATTTATTTATTAACAATTTGAGCACACATACAGAGGTACAAAAAAATACAGATAAGAGCAGCATGCCAAAGCCACTTATACTATGCATAGCATTACGGGCTGGCTTAAAATTAACTTAAGATTAACTAAGCAATGATGAAATCAGTGATAAAACATTACTGTAAACAGATTACTATACAGCACAAGTGAGTATTACAAAGACAGGTCATATGGTTGCATGCTTTGTTGTACATTCAGTCGTATGGAGTATTCTGTTAGGTAGTGTATTTAAAAAATAATGAAGTTAGATTGGGTTTTAGGTTTAACATTTATGTGATATAATTTTTTTTTTTTTATATTTTATTTAAAACCAACAATAGACAATAGACAAAAGGAAAAACCCTAAAGATGACAATATATGAACAAATAACTGAAAAAACGTTACATTAGATATTGAAACATTAACGAATAACATTACAATATAACAAATATGACCACTATTACCTACATATAAAATCAGATACCGAAGCTTAAAATTGTCCTATACTAGCTACATGTGGATAAGTTAACTTTTCGCAAAAACATGCAAACCTATATTAACTCTTCCTCAAATTAATCATCCTTGCTCTTAATTCACACTAGAATAATAAAATACAAGTATAATAAAGAGCAGTTTGAATCAAAGAACATTACACAATTATCATAAATTTACCCTAACCTAAGCCTAGTATTTCATCTGTATTATAAATGTCTAATCAACACGAAAATTTTACCACATTCCCCTAACCATATTTGTTGGTGTACATGATACAACCTTGTATTACCATAAAGAGAAAAAAAAAAACAAAAAAGGAAAACCCACTCTTCACCTTTAAAATCAGACTTCAATTTACATACATGTACATACATATAAATAAGTATATAAAGTATGTTGTCTAATTGAACACAATCACTTACAACGTCAGTTATAATATTACGTCAACTCAACCATGAATAACTTCATCCAATTCTTACAACTTCAAGGGTTCGTAAAACTCTTAAACTACATACTTCTATTGGCACCAAATCAATTGTGCTTACAAAAATACAATTGTAAATTAAACTGGAACATAAAAAGCCATTTTGACATTTACACATTGTATCAAAATCATAAATGCTCATAGAAAATATGTATTGTATATCATTGAAAATGTTCATGAGAAAAACCATTAATGGTATATACAAGAAAGTAAACATACATACAATACATACATATACATACATATACATATATATATACATATACATATATATATATACACATACATACACATACACATACATATATACATACATACATACACACATACACATACATACACAAATACACACACACATACAACACATGCATATATATACACACATACACATACATAGTTATAAGTCGATAATTCCAAATATAACTGTATTGTACTTGACACACTCGGAACAAATAATGTTAAAATTGCACCCCAGCCATACCTCATATAACATTCATCAAACTCATCATGCTACCGCCCATTCTAGGAAACCAGCCCATTTCATCCCCCTTACCTGCCTTTCAACTCCCGTAAATCCCGTAAAGTGAAATTCCTATAACCCTCACTTAAATCCCTCTCCCATCTCCCCCCATACACCTCCTTATTTCTACACTTTGTCCTATAAAAAGTTGCTGTTAATGCATTAATTCTTTCACACACGTTCGCTCCTCTCATAGCCCAAGACATATAAATATAATCTGTAATTATATACCCTACCGCATTCTCTACCATCTGATTCACCCCACCTATGTCTAAGCTTAAAACCCTCAACACCTGCAAACCCCCCCCTCCCACTAACCTTATTACCTTACCCAACCAAACCCTTATTAGTTCAATACATTCGCAAAAATACACTATATGGAAAACAGTCTCCCATCCACCACAAGCCTTGCATATCCCATCCTCCCGTATTCTCTTATGGAATAAAACCATTCCAGACGGTAAGATCCCATGTAAAAATCTATACATTACTTCTCGTACTTTAGGTTTTAAACGTAATTTGTTCAAACGCCCCCAGATATTACGCCAATCATACATCGGATAAACACCTTCTACCACTGCTACCACTGCCTTACCTTCCACCCCATCAAGGTTTCCCAATTTAATATGTGAAGGATCGCTCATGTTTATGAGGACCCGTAACATTGCCTCACCTATTATGAACTCCCTACCCACCCACCACCGTTGCATATCCTGACGTATCTTATAAAGTCCGCCTTCCCTCGCCCCCCCCTCCCGCTTATAACTACGTTTCAAATACACACTCATAATCCTCTTTTCAACAGCTATAAGACCCAGCCCTCCACGGCCAACCGGGAGTGTGACAACCGCTCTACCTAACCATTCGCTTCCAGTACCCCAAATGAATCTAAAAACGCGCTTTTGTAACCTTTGTATCTCACTACGAAGTATCGGATATATTGCTGCTACATGCCAAAGTTTACTATATAATAGGACATTCGTTGTAATTACTCTTTGATGCAAAGTTAAGTGTGCAGCTCGTAAACCACTGAGGCGCTTCAGTACACCATCTACAATACGCACTGAATTTATTTGTTGTGCTAACTTGATATCACTTACATAAACGATCCCACATATCAGTAATTGGTCCACCTTTTTCCACCTTTCAACTACTTCACATTCCTCACTTAACCTATCTCCAAGATCCATATACTTCGTTTTCTCCTTATTAATTGACATGCCAGAAGCCTTTTCAAAAACATTTACTAACTTTTCCACCCGAGGCAAATCCCTGTTACCACTTACTAAAATCGTTGTGTCATCAACATATCCAACAATGCCAGCCCCCCCACCCCTTTCGTCACCAACCCCATTTGCTGCCAATAAGACCCTAATTCCTCTATAAAAGGGATCCTGTAAACACGCAAAAAATATTTGTGAAAGGGGACAACCTTGACGTAGACCCCTGCTCATCTGAATTTGTTCTCCTAACCTTCCATTTACCTGCACCCGCAAGGATGCATCTTGATACATTAATTTGGCCCATTTATTTATTTATTTATTTATTTATTTATAATTTGAGCACACTTACAGAGGTACAAAAAAAAAATACAGATAAGAGAAGCATGCCAAAGCCACTTATACTATGCATAGCATTACGGGCTGGCTTAAAATTAACTTAAGATTAACTAAGCAATGATGAAATCAGTGAAAAACATTAATGTAAACTGATTACTATAAAGCACAAGTGAGTATTACAAAGACAGGTCATATGGTTGCATGCATTGTTGTAAATTCAGTAGAATGGAGTATTCTGTTAGGTAGTGAATTTAAAAAATAATAAAGTTAGATTGGGTTTTAGGTTTAACATTTATGTGATATAATTGTGAGAAACATTTAAGATATACAATTTATAAGGTTCAGTTATTCAGTATTTATTTGGTTTTGGGTGAGTAAGTGATCTTTGAGAAGAGACTTGAATTTATAAACAGGTAGTGTTTCTTTTATATTTACAGGTAATGAATTCTAGATTTTAGGGCCTTTTATGTGCATTGAGTTTTTGCATAGCGTGAGATGGACACGAGGAATATCAAAGAGTGATCTGTGCCTTGTGTTATGGTCATGTGTTCTGTTGAGGTTGGCAAGGAGATGTTTGAGGGGAGGGTTAATATCAGAGTTGAGTGTTCTATGTATGTAATAGGTGCAGTAATAAGTATGGATGTTTTGTATGGTGAGTAGGTTGAGTGTATTGAATATTGGTGGAGTGTGCTGCCTGTAGTGAGAATTTGTTATCATTCTAACTGCAGCCTTTTGTTGGGTAATTAGTGGTCTGAGATGGTTACTTGTTGTTGAGCCCCATGCACAAATTCCATAGGTGAGATAGGGGTAAATAAGAGAGTGATATAGGGCCAGGAGGGCTGACTGTGGAGCATAGTACCGTATCTTCGATAGTATGCCTACAGTCTTGGAAATTTTCTTAGAAATTTGTTGTATATGTGTATGAAATTTGAGTCTATTATCAAGGTGGATTCCTAAGAATTTTCCCTCTGTTAGCTTTGTGATAGGTGATCCGTTTATCATTATGTTAAGAGGGACATCTGTAGCTCTGTTACCAAACTGAATGAAGTAGGTTTTGTCAATGTTTAGTGTAAGTTTGTTAGTACTCATCCAGGTAGATATTTTCTGTAATTCGGTATTTACAGTATTGGCTAGCGTGACTGGGCTCGGGTGGGAGAAGACGTATGTTGTGTCATCAGCAAATAGTGTGGGTTTGAGTAATTGAGAAGCATTTGGTAGGTCATTTATGTATAGGAGAAAGAGAAGAGGGCCAAGGACACTTCCCTGTGGGACACCAACTGTAATTGGTTGTGCAGAAGAGTTTGCCCCATTTGCGTACACATATTGGCTTCTGTTGCTGAGGTATGACTTGAGGTAGTTGAGGGAGTGCCCTCTTATACCATAGTGTGATAATTTTACGTGGAGCAAGTCATGGTCAACTGTATCAAAAGCTTTACGTAAGTCAATGAAGATCCCCAGTGGGACTTCTTTTTTCTCTATTGCAGTGTATATATGTTCTAGCATGTGTATAATAGCATCATTAGTATTTTTATTAGGCCTGAATCCAAATTGGCAGGGGTTGAGTATGTTTTGGGAGATAAGGTAGGAGTAGATTCGTTTATGAATTAATTTTTCGAAGATTTTTGAGAGAGGGTGTAAGTTGGATATTGGCCTATAGTTATTCAACTCTGTTTGGTCTCCTCCTTTGTGGATCGGGGTGACCCTTGCTATTTTGAGTACTGTAGGGAAGGTGGAGGATTCAATGGATTTGTTAAAGAGTGTTGCAATGATTGGTGATAGCACTTGTGACACTTTTTTGTATATAAAGGGTGGTAAGGTATTTAAATCTCCTGCCTTGTTTTTTAGTGCGTTGATAATAAGGGAGACTTCGTATGGGTTAGTCGGAGCTAGGAACAGTGTGTTCGGGTAGTTGCCCATGATATAATTTCCTCTCCAAACCCCTGCCATCTCATAATCTTCCATAACGCTTCCCTTTCTACACTATCATATGCCGCCTCCCAATCTATAGCCAACACCCCCCCCACTCCCAATTTTACTCTTTCTTCAATAAAACTTCTAATCAAACCATGCCCGTCATACATAGACCTTCCCGGCACCCCATATTGTCCCTTATCGATCACTTTACCCAGGACCTTTTTTATTCTGTTAGCTAAAATTCTTGCAAAAATCTTATAATCACCACACAATAACGAAATAGCACGATAGTCTTTAACTGTTAATGGCTCACCTTTAGGCACTAAAACGACCACAGCCATCCGCTGCTGTGCCCCTAAAACCCGATCCCGCTTAATGATATTGAATAATCTTACCAAAAATTCTTTTAAAACGCTCCAATTTTGGAGATAAAAGTCACTGGGCAACCCATCAATTCCTGGTGCCTTTCCTAATTGCGCCCCGGATAAAGCTACCCATGTCTCGCACTCCGTTATCGGCCCTTCCAAAACGAATCGATCATGCTCTGTCAACTCACACTGCACAAACCTTCCAATTGACTGTAATGCTATTTCACTTATTCCCACACTTTGCGTTTTCAACTTAACCCAAGCATCAATATACCCACTCATACCCTCAGTCGTCGTCAACACCTGGTCCACTTTATACCCTTGCATACCTACCTGAACATTCAACCCCATTAACTCCATTGCCTTGCGACGTGTGTGTTGACTCCGCAACACACACGCCGACGGCCGATCTCCCCACAAAACCTCCTCAATCCCGCCCTTAAGCCTTTCCCCATCAAACCTCTCATTTTGTAAATTCCGGATATTTTCCTTCAAACTTTCAATTTCAATAACAGGATAATTAGCATTAATTTGTGCATAACATTCGCGCAACTGCCCCTCTAAATATTTTTGAAAACCGTATTGTAACTGATTATATCTCTTCCCTCGATTAATATAATATTCCTTAATACGTTTTTTAGCTATTGTTTCCCACCAATTAACCATGGCAACATCCCCTGGAGCTTCTACCACTAAACGATCCCACATATGTCCAAAAGACAAAAGACTATCCTCTTCCTTTAATAACTTTACATTCAATTTCCAAAATGATGGACCCCTCCGAGGCACACCCTCAATATCCACATCTATTACCACTCCTCTATGATCGGAAAAAACCACATCTATCACATCCACCCTCCGCACAGTAACCGCACAAGGCACGTACATTCGGTCCAACCTTGCCGCATAACCTCGTTTAATGAAGGTATGCTCTACCATCCCTCCCCCCCCACACACATCCTTTAACCCCACCCCGGTCAATATATCCCCCAATATACCCAAACAACACCCCGCACCTCTGGGCTCCACATCTTTACGACGTATCACGCAATTCCAATCTCCGCCTATTATTGCAACATTCGGTAAACCACGTAAAAAATAGACCAGCACGTCCCGAACAAATTTAGTTTTAATACTCACGTCACCCTCAGCCGGACCATATACACATACTAAACTAATGGGAACCCTACCCCAAGTTCCATCCACCCTAATTACCCTCCCCTCCCCCCCTTCACTACGCCTTACTATAAACGGGCTAGTTTCCTTTACCAAAATGGCAGCCCCACCTTTCAAACGCGTCGCATGTTCCATGTACACATTATAACCACTCATATCCAACTCATAACCAGGCCTAAAATTATGTTCCTGTAAGAATACCACATCCACACCAAGTCGCACCAAATACTCATTAAACCACTTAAGCTTCCTCTCAGCTCTCAACCCGTTAATATTTATAGTAAAACACTTGAATTCAACAAATGGGTTTTCCTTTTGTCCCCGGCATTGACTTTACCCCAGTTCGTTTTGCAACACCTCTGTCCCTCCCCCCTTTGTTGGGAATCACCTTTGCAA
This sequence comes from Cherax quadricarinatus, assembly GCF_038502225.1. Classification (NCBI taxonomy): domain Eukaryota; kingdom Metazoa; phylum Arthropoda; class Malacostraca; order Decapoda; family Parastacidae; genus Cherax; species Cherax quadricarinatus. The sequence goes on from NC_091295.1 coordinate 6,328,535, forward strand.
TCCCTTGATCCTTGGGTTCACCATTCCCTCTCTTCTGTACCTCCACCCAAGACTTTTTCCCAGGGCGTTGGGCAGGAGTTAGCACATCATCAGAATCCGATGATGCTGCAGTCCTCTTTCGTGTCCCGCCCTCCACCTGCATTTTGACATCAGAAGCACCGTCCTGATGCACCTCCACCTCTACTGCATGCACCTTCAATCCTGTAGACTCTCTCGTCGACAAACCGTCATCTTCTGCCATACCATCATTCACAGCCTTCCCCAGAACTGAGCCTGGGTCTTCCACCTGATCTAGGACCGATTCCTCTAACAAGTCATCCAACGCCTTTACCAAAGACGCCGCCACTTCTTCACCCATATTAGGTAGTCTCTCCTCAAAAACCTTATGTATGTCCAATGACTGAGATTCTCCTTGTAGCGTTACAACTGGCGATTCAAGCTCCTTTTCTTTGTCTACCTCCTCACTCCATGACAACCGTTGTTGGGGCGGTGTAGCAAGAGACTGTTCTCGCTCATCGCCAACCTCGTCCACTGGCTGCTGTTGCTGCTGTTGCTGCTGTTGCTGTTGCTGCTGTTGCCGTTGCTGTTGTGCCGGGTACCCACTTCGTTTCTCACACTGCGCCGCGATGTGGTCATATGACCCACATAGCCGACACGTACGTTGTTGCCCCGCATACGTTACATAGACTTGAGTCCTTAATTCTTTCAACACAATATATGAAGGAATAGGGTGCCGAAGAGTCATTTTAACTGTATATGCGCCTTCCAGCGCACCTGCATACGGTCCAGTTGCCCATCTCCCTGCTGTGGCTACGTGAACCGTCCCATAAGTACGCAGTTCACTGGTAATATCAAAATCAGTCGCCTCAAAAGGCACATTCCTGATTTTCACCCAGGTGTAATGTCGAGATACATCATGAAGTCTCACCGACACCGCTGTATTAACCTGTATGATGGTCTCCTGATACTTGTCGACCACTGCCTCGTAGACTTGTGCAGACGTCATCTTAACGAAGATTCTTGTCATTCCATTTAATGCGACACCACATATCTCCTCATTTGCTATACCATAGGTATCGCGAATGATCGCTGGTAATAATAAATCCATGTTGGATCCTGTGACAGCACCACGGATCATCTCAATGCAGACAGTGTTGATTCTTCTTCTGCTATTCAGCGCCATGTTGGAGAAAATAAAGTTTCCACCAACCAACGCTAGGGGCAGCTCAATCAGGTAAACTGCGCAAAACAAACTCAAACAGGAGCGTCTGCGCAGCTCGTCCACACGGCTTGGAGGCGATGAGGACAATGGTGTGATATAATTGTGAGAAACATTTAAGATATACAATTTATAAGGTTCAGTTATTCAGTATTTATTTGGTTTTGGGTGAGTAAGTGATCTTTGAGAAGAGACTTGAATTTATGAACAGGTAGTGTTTCTTTTATATTTACAGGTAATGAATTCCAGAATTTAGGGCCTTTTATGTGCATTGAGTTTTAGCATAGCGTGAGATGGACACGAGGAACATCAAAGAGTGATCTGTGCCTTGTGTTATGGTCATGTGTTCTGTTGAGGTTGGCAAGATGTTTGTGGGGAGGGCTAATATCAGAGTTAAGTGTTCTATGTATGTAATAAGTGCAATAATAAGTATGGATGTTTTGTATGGTGAGTAGGTTGAGTGTTTTGAATATTGGTGGAGTGTGCTGCCTGTAGTGAGAATTTGTTATCATTCTGACTGCAGCCTTTTGTTGGGTAATTAGTTGTCTGAGATGGTTAATTGTTGTTGAGCCCAATGCACAAATTCCATAGGTGAGATAGGGGTAAATAAGAGAGTGATAAAGGGCCAGGAGGGCTGACTGTGGAACATAGTACCGTATCTTCGATAGTATGCCTACAGTCTTGGAAATTTTCTTAGAAATTTGTTGTATATGTATGTTGTATATGTATGTGTATGAAATTTGAGTCTATTATCAAGGTGGATTTCTAAGAATTTTCCCTCTGTTAGCTTTGTGATAGGTGATCCGTTTATCATTATGTTAAGAGGGACATCTGTAGCTCTGTTACCAAACTGAATGAAGTAGGTTTTGTCAATGTTTAGTGTTTGTTAGTCCTCATCCAGGTAGATATTTTCTGTAATTCGGTGTTTACAGTATTGGCTAGCGTGACTGGGCTCGGGTGAGAGAAGACGTATGTAGTGTCATCTGCAAATAGTGTGGGTTTGAGTAATTGCGAAGCATTTGGTAGGTCATTTATGTATAGGAGAAAGAGAAGAGGGCCAAGGACACTTCCCTGTGGGACACCAACTGTAATTGGTTGTGCAGAAGAGTTTGCCCCATTTGCGTACACATATTGGCTTCTGTTGCTGAGGTATGACTTGAGGTAGTTGAGGGAGTGCCCTCTAATACCATAGTGTGCCAATTTTACGTGGAGCAAGTCATGGTCAACTGTATCAAAAGCTTTACGTAAGTCAATGAAGATCCCCAGTGGGACTTCTTTTTTCTCTATTGCAGTGTATATATGTTCTAGCATGTGTATAATAGCATCATTAGTATTTTTATTAGGCCTGAATCCAAATTGGCAGGGGTTGAGAATGTTATGGGAGATGAGGTAGGAGTAGATTCGTTTATGAATTAATTTTTCGAAGATTTTTGAGAGAGGGTGTAAGTTGGATATTGGCCTATAGTTATTCAACTCTGTTTGGTCTCCTCCTTTGTGGATCGGGGTGACCCTTGCTATTTTGAGAACTGTAGGGAAGGTGGAGGATTCAATGGATTTGTTAAAGAGTGTTGCAATGATTGGTGATAGTACTTGTGACGCTTTTTTGTACATAAAGGGTGGTAAGGTATTTAAATCTCCTGCCTTGTTTTTTAGTGCGTTGATAATAAGGGAGACTTCGTATGGGTTAGTCGGAGCTAGGAACAGTGTGTTCGGGTAGTTGCCAGTGAGGTAGTCATTTGGTGGGGTATCTGAGCTTGGGATTTTATTGGCAAGGTTTTGTCCTATAGTGGAAAAGAAATTATTGAGTCTGTTTGCTGTTTCTGTTGGTGGGAGTTGGGGTTCATCTGATTTTGCTAATTTTATTTCGCTATTTCGTGATATCTTTTTTGTTCCCAGAATTTCTGATAGGGTTTTCCAGGTCTTTTTTATATCACCTCGTAAGTTGGATAATCTGTTCTCATAATGCAATTTTTTTGCCCTTCTTATCAGGCTGGTTAGGATTGACGAGTAACGTTTTGTTTGGTCTCTGGTTATGTGACCCATTCTGTACTGTTTTTCATATTGGTGTTTTGTATTTATGGATTTGAGAATGCTGGGTGTTAGCCAGGGACTGTTCAGTCTCTTAGCTGTCATCTGTTTAGTTTTTTTAGGGCAGTGCTTGTTATAAAGGTATTGGGTCTTTTTTAGAAAATTATTAAAACATTCGTCAATATCTGTATAGCTTTCTAGCTCAGTGTGCCAGTCAATGTTTGTTACTGCTGTTGTGAAGTTATTAATGGCTGCTTCATTGTGAAGTCTGAAGGTGACTTTAGTAGTGTCTTGGGGTATTTTACCAAGAGTTGTTATGAGGAAAGTAGGGTAGTGGTCTGTGGTATTATCTGTAATTATGCCTGATTTTAAAGGGGATATGGTGTTGGTCCAGATGTGGTCAAGTAGGGAAACACTAGTCTCTGTAACTCTTGTAGGTTTTGTTACTGTTGGTAGCAACATGCAGTTACTCATTGTGTTTGTGAATTCAGTAACGTGTGGGTCCTGGTCTTGCAGGAGATTTATATTGAAGTCACCTGAGAGTAGTAAATGATCTTTGTTCATGCGTGCATCAGTTATCATACTTCCTAGGTTTTGACTAAATTGGCTAATGTTTGATTGTGGAATTCTGTAGATGTTTATCACTGTGAGAGGTTTTTGTAGGTATTTGGATTTGAATTTAGCTATTATATATTCTCCATGTTCATCCCTTGTGCAAGTATTAGTGATACATTCTCATTCGCTGCCTGACCACGGTCGAGTGAGGTTGTGCGTTGCACCCCTCTGCTGTTTTCAGGCGAGCTACCTTGTATCAACATGGCGCTGAGTGTGAGGAGGCGCGTAAATACGATTGGTATTGAGCTGCTTCGTGGGGCGATTTCACCCTCTTCAGTGCAAGTCTTACTCCCAACAATCATTAGGGAGACCTATGGAATCCAGGACGATGAGGTGTATGGTGTAGCCCTGAATGGGGCTTATAGAATCTTCGTCAAACTGAATTCCACGTCCGTGTATGAGTCTTTGGTGACGAGATTCCAAGACGTGAGTCTTGACGCTACTCCAGCTGTGAAGGTGCGTTTGATCGACGTATCTCGCCACTTTACGTGGGTTAAGATACGTAATGTCCCATTTGAGGCAGATGAGGCTGATATAAGGAGTGTTTTTGAGACATATGGAACCGTACATCTGGCACAAAAGGGCAAGTGGACGGCAGGTGCTTACATGGGACGTCCGGAGGGTACCTTTTTCCTGAAGATGACTCTGAGACATCCCATACCATCTTACGTCGTGTTGGATGACTTCAGGACGCAAGTTATGGTATCGTATGCCGGACAGAGACGTACGTGCAGAATATGTGGGGCGTATGACCATATGGCGGCAGAGTGCGTGAAGCTGAGGAGGGCGCCAGCGCAAACTGGTGAAGCACCAGTTACCAGCGTGATAGCTGTTGAGAGCCCAGTGCGAAAGCAAGGGCCTGGGCGCTTGTGGAGTGAAGAGGTGGAGGATTCCAAAGAGGAGACTGGCATGTGTGAGGTAAGCTGTGATGTAAAAGGATCTGTTACTACACAAAGGAAAAGTACAGAAGTGCAAGTGCAGGAGGAGGTGCAGGCTCTAGAGGAAGAGCTTCGGGAAGTGTTAAGGACATTGACACCGCCTGCAGAGGATGTTGTTCCTGAGCTGGTGAGAGGCACGGCGTTGCCTGTAGAGGAATGTAAGGATAAAAAACATAGCAGGGTTGACGGGCCAACTAGTAAGAGAGAGTTGTCGCCGTGTGCTGTGGAACGGGGCGTGGTGGAGGTTGAGGTTCATTGTGAGGGAACCTCAGAAGATAACATGGATGTAGAGGGCATCACGAGGAAGAGAGCGGCGGCGTCAGACTCAGATGATGTCCTGACGCTGGCACAGAGGTCTGGGAGGAAGGAAGAGCAATGTCGAAGCTGTCACGATAAGAGGCATCGCAAAAAAGGGGGAGGGGTTGATGGTGTGAAGCCTTGTGCTGGCTCTGGGGCAGGAGGCCCTGGGATGAATGAAGAGAGGAGGAAGGGTTGGAAACTATAAAGAGGCCTTAGGTGTATGACTGTGAACGTAAATGGACTGTGTAATAGTGTGAAGAAGGAATGGTTTCGAATGTTTCTGTATAAATATAGGGTGGATGTAGTGTTCCTGCAAGAACACAATTTCAAGGAGGGAAGAGTGCTCGAGGTGGAGGGGTTTCAGGTCATGACTCTGCCATCTGCACGTCTGAAAGGTGGTGTGGGTATATTGATCAGGGAGGCAAGCCCGTTTGTGTTGATAAGAAGTGAGGGGGGAGGGGGGGAAGAGTATTGCGCGTGGATGGGTGGTGGATGGGCCAGCGGGTATCTTTTGTATGTGTGTATGCACCAGCGGAAAATGATGTGAGGGTAAAAAGGGATTTTGTATGTGAAGAACTAGTTTTCTTCTTACGTGGTTTACCTGCAGTGGCCGTCGTTGGTGGGGACTGGAACTGCGTTATTAGGAGGGCTGACGTGGAACCAAAAGGGGCGGGGCACGTGTCGGCGGCCTTGCGAGATCTTTTGAGGGATATTCAGTTGCAGGATGCGGTTGGAGGAGGGGTGTGGGAGGTAGAGCACACTTTTGTAAGACGGGGTTACGCTGCTACCTGGAGTTTACCTGGAGAGAGTTCCGGGGGTCAACGCCCCCGCGGCCCGGTCTGTGACCAGGCCTCCTGGTGGATCAGAGCCTGATCAACCAGGCTGTTGCTGCTGGCTGCACGCAAACCAACGTACGAGCCACAGCCCGGCTGGTCACGAACCGGCTTTAGGTGCTTGTCCAGTGCCAGCTTGAAGACTGCCAGGGGTCTGTTGGGAGGCAGTTGAACAGTCTCGGGCCCCTGACACTTATTGTATGGTCTCTTAACGTGCTAGTGACACCCTTGCTTTTCATTGGGGGATGTTGCATCGTCTGCCAAGTCTTTTGCTTTCGTAGTGAGTGATTTTTGTGTGCAAGTTCGGTACTAGTCCCTCTAGGATTTTCCAGGTGTATATAATCATGTATCTCTCCCGCCTGCATTCCAGGGAATACAGGTTCAGGAACCTCAAGCGCTCCCAGTAATTGAGGTGTTTTATCTCCGTTATGCGCGCCGTTAAGGTTCTCTGTACATTTTCTAGGTCAGCAATTTCATCTGCCTTGAAAGGTGCTGTTAGTGTGCAGCAATATTCCAGCCTAGATAGAACAAGTGACCTGAAGAGTGTCATCATGGGCTTGGCATCCCTCGTTTTGAAGGTTCTCATTATCCATCCTGTCATTTTTCTAGCAGATGCGATCGATACAATGTTATGGTCCTTGAAGGTGAGATCCTCCGACATGACCACTCCCAGGTCTTTGACGTTGGTGTTTCGCTCTATTTTGTGGCCAGAATTTGTTTTGTACTCTGATGAAGATTTAATTTCCTCGTGTTTACCATATCTGAGTAATTGAAATTTCTCATCGTTGAACTTCATATTGTTTTCTGCAGCCCACTGAAAGATTTGGTTGATGTCCACCTGGAGCCTTGCAGTGTCTGCAATGGAAGACACTGTCATGCAGATTCGGGTGTCATCTGCAAAGGAAGACACGGTGCTGTGGCTGACATCCTTGTCTATGTCAGATATGAGGATGAGGAACAAGATGGGAGCGAGTACTGTGCCTTGTGGAACAGAGCTTTTCACCGTGCCTGCCTCAGACTTTACTCTGTTGACTACTACTCTCTGTGTTCTGTTAGTGAGGAAATTATAGATCCATCGACCGACTTTTCCTGTTATTCCTTTAGCACGCATTTTGTGCGCTATTACGCCATGGTCACACTTGTCGAAGGCTTTTGCAAAGTCTGTATATATTACATCTGCATTCTTTTTGTCTTCTAGTGCATCTAGGACCTTGTCGTAGTGATCCAATAGTTGAGACAGACAGGAGCGACCTGTTCTAAACCCATGTTGCCCTGGGTTGTGTAACTGATGGGTTTCTAGATGGGTGGTGATCTTGCTTCTTAGGACTCTTTCAAAGATTTTTATGATATGGGATGTTAGTGCTATTGGTCTGTAGTTCTTTGCTGTTGCTTTACTGCCCCCTTTGTGGAGTGGGGCTATGTCTGTTGTTTTTAGTAACTGTGGGACGACCCCCGTGTCCATGCTCCCTCTCCATAGGATGGTAAAGGCTCGTGATAGGGGCTTCTTGCAGTTCTTGATGAACACGGAGTTCCATGAGTCTGGCCCTGGGGCAGAGTACATGGGCATGTCATTTATCGCCTGTTCGAAGTCATTTGGCGTCAGGATAACTTCAGATAGGCTTGTGTTAACCAAATTCTGTGGCTCTCTCATAAAAAAATTCATTTTGATCTTCGACTCTCAGTCTGGTTAGTGGCTTGCTAAAAACTGAGTCATATTGGGACCTGAGTAGCTCACTCATTTCCTTGCTGTCATCTGTGTAGGACCCATCTTGTTTAAGTAAGGGCCCAATACTGGACGTTGTTCTCGACTTTGATTTGGCATAGGAGAAGAAATACTTTGGGTTTCTTTCGATTTCATTTATGGCTTTTAGTTCTTCCCGCGATTCCTGACTCCTATAAGATTCCTTTAGCTTAAGTTCGATGTTTGCTATTTCTCTGACCAGTGTCTCCCTACGCATTTCAGATATATTGACCTCTTTTAGCCGCTCTGTTATTCTTTTCCGTCGTCTGTAAAGAGAGCGCCTGTCTCTTTCTGTTTTACATCTACTCCTCCTTTTTCTTAGAGGAATAAGTCTTGTGCATACATCGAGTGCCACCAAGTTAATCTGTTTTAGGCATAAGTTGGGGTCTGTGTTGCTTAGTATATCTTCCCAGCTTATATCGGTTAGGACTTGGTTTACTTGGTCCCACTTTATGTTTTTGTTAAATAACAAAAAGGCACAATACCGTGACTGGAACGATACACATATAACCCGCACATAAAAGAGAGAAGCTTACGACGACGTTTCGGTCCGACTTGGACCATTGACAAAGTCACCAATGGTCCAAGTCGGACCGAAACGTCGTCGTAAGCTTCTCTCTTTTATGTGCGGGTTATTTGTGTATTTTATGTTTTTGTTATTGAAGTTGAAGTTGGTGAATGCTCCCTCGTGACTAATCTCATTTTGTCGGTCTGGGGCTCCACGCATACATGTCTGAACCTCAATTATTTTGTGATCTGAGTATATTGTTTTTGATATGGTGACATTTCTTATCAGATCATCATTGTTAGTGAAGATGAGGTCTAGTGTATTCTCCATTCTAGTAGGCTCTATTATTTGCTGGTTTAAATTGAATTTTGTGCAGAGATTTAAAAGCTCGTGTGAGTGTGAGTTTTCATCGGAGCTGCCTCCTGGTGTTATTACTGCAACAATATTATTTGCTATATTCCTTCATTTTAGGTGCCTTAAGTTGAAATCCCCCAGGAGCAAGATGTTGGGTGCAGGAGCTGGAAGATTTTCCAGACAGTGGTCAATTTTTAACAGCTGTTCCTGGAATTGCTGGGATGTTGCATCCGGAGGCTTGTAGACTACCACAGTGACTAGGTTTTGGTTCTCGACCTTTACTGCTAAAACTTCCACTACATCATTTGAGGCATTAAGCAGTTCTGTGCAAACAAGTGACTCTGCAATGTACAGGCCAACCCCCCCCCCCCTTGTGCCTGTTCACTCTGTCACATCTGTATAGGTTGTAACCTGGGATCCATATTTCGTTGTCTAAGTGATCCTTTATGTGGGTCTCAGTGAAAACCGCGAACATTGCCTTTGCCTCTGCAAGCAGTCCACGGATCAAAGGTATTTTGTTGTTTGTTGCTGGCTTTAGACCCTGTATATTTGCAAAGAAGAATGTCATTGGACTGGTGGTATTGTTGGTACTGGGGGGGGATTTTTTTTGCTCCCTAAAATCTTTGAAAAATTAATTCATAGACGGATCTATTCCTACCTCGTTTCACACAACATATTAAACCCTTGTCAATTTACATTGTCCGCATCGCTATTGGGCCGTGCGGACGGGCTGCGCAGTAGCTCCCACTTCACCTGGTTTCTGTGCAGTTTTCACTGATCAAACATGGCGGATTACAACGGCAGGAGGATCAACACAGTTTGCATTGAGCTGTTAAGGGGATCTCTGAGCCCTGCTACGATGAACGTACTTCTTCCTGCAATTATTAGGGATCTATATGGCATCTCTAACGAGGAACTGTATGGTGTGGCCCTTAACGGGTTGAAAAGAGTATTTGTGAAGTTTATGAAGGCCAGTTTCTACAGCAGTGTGGTGGAGGAGTACCAGGAACGCCGAATGTGCCTCAACTCGACGATGGATGTGTGCATGCATGACGTATCTACTTACTACACGTGGGTACGAGTGAGAAATGTACCCTTTGAGGCGACCAAGTTTGGTATAGAGGACGTTTTCAGCAACTATGGAGTCATTCATGAGGCTAGAGGAGGGGTGTGGTGGGATGGACCATATGAGGGCCTCCCGGAAGGTTCATACACCATCAAGATGACATTAAAGAAGCCTATACCTTCGTATGTTATGTTGACAGGCAACAGAACTCAGGTATATGTGTCTTATGCGGGACAAAGGAGGACGTGTCGACTTTGTAACTCTTATGAACATATAGCGGCGCAATGTGCACGTAGAGTTGCCCCAAGGGCGCCAGACCCGGTGGAGGAGGTCCAGCAGACAAGTGTGGTGGCGACGACAAAAACTGGGACTCCTCTATGGAGTGAGGAGGTGGAAAAGGAGGGAGAACAGTTGGGGACGTGTGTCACACTCCCGGTGGAGGATGGAGATCCTCCTCCAAAGCCTGTTGTGGTGGAGGAAGTGGCAGAGTCGACACAGGAGGTGTTTACCTGGAGTTTACCTGGAGAGAGTTTCGGGGGTCAACGCCCCCGCGGCCCGGTCTGTGACCAGGCCTCCTGGTGGATCAGCGCCTGATCAACCAGGCTGTTGCTGCTGGCTGCACGCAAACCAACGTACGAGCCACAGCCCGGCTGATCAGGAACTGACTTTAGGTGCTTGTCCAGTGCCAGCTTGAAGACTGCCAGGGGTCTGTTGGTAATCCCCCTTATGTGTGCTGGGAGGCAGTTGAACAGTCTCGGTCCCCTGACACTTATTGTATGGTCTCTTAACGTGCTAGTGACACCCCTGCTTTTCATTGGGGGGATGGTGCATCGTCTGCCAAGTCTTTTGCTTTCGTAGTGAGTGATTTTCGTGTGCAAGTTCGGTACTAGTCCCTCTAGGATTTTCCAGGTGTATATAATCATGTATCTCTCCCTCCTGCGTTCCAGGGAATACAGGTTTAGAAACCTCAAGCGCTCCCAGTAATTGAGGTGTTTTATCTCCGTTATGCGCGCCGTGAAAGTTCTCTGTACATTTTCTAGGTCGGCAATTTCACCTGCCTTGAAAGGTGCTGTTAGAGTGCAGCAATATTCCAGCCTAGATAGAACAAGTGACCTGAAGAGTGTCATCATGGGCTTGGCCTCCCTAGTTTTGAAGGTTCTCATTATCCATCCTGTCATTTTTCTAGCAGATGCTCCATGAATTCTTGGAGGAGGCTTTGGTAGGAGAGGACATGGATGGACGCCCCAGTGATAGGCAGCGATTGCAAGGGCTGAGTGAGAAGAAGGGAGTAACAGGGAATAGTGGACAGGATACAGTTGTGGTGGCAGAGGTACACAGGGAGGATGTACCAGAGGAAGAGATGGCTTTGGGAGGCAGCTCTAGGAAGCGGCCAGCGGGGTTGACAGAATTAGACGACGTTTTAACACCTGGGCAAAGACCAGGTAAGAAGGCATGGGCAGAGGCGGTACGAAAATCCCCTACAGGGGGGGAGTACAGGGAAAATCGGGGGGGAGGGACAGGGGGGGAGGGGGTTTTATTAAAAAGAGTAGTAAGGAAAGTGTGAGCAGCTTGAAGGGAAGTGTGAGCAAGCCACAGCGGCACAGAGGTAAGCCGCCTTTCCTTGACCATTCAGGTGTGTAACACTAAATGCTAATGGCCTCAAGACTGAAGTAAAAAGGGTATGGTTGGAGTGGTTCCTTAAAAGGTATGACGTGGATGTTTGTTTCCTTCAGGAGCATAACCATAAGTCAGGTAGTGAGTTGTGATTGAGAGGATATAAGTTGTTTGTAAGTATGGCAATGCTTTTAAAGGGAGGAGTGGCTGTTTTAGTAAAGGAGACCAGTCCATTGCGAGTCATGGGGTGGGAGGAGGGGGGAGGGGGAGGGTTGTTCAGGTGGATGGGTGGTGGGGGGGAGAGCAGGGTATGTTTTGTGGGAGTTTATATGCCCGCGATTGGTAACGTGAGGATAAAAACAGACTTTGTTCGGGACGTATTGTTATACTATCTTAGGGGTTTACCTGCTATTGCGATAATTGGAGGTGATTGGAATTGTGTGATTAGGCAAGGAGACGTAATACCTAGGGGGGCGGGGAGTGTGTGTTGGGTGTCTCATGGGATGCTTTTCGAGATGTCGGGGTCATAGATGTGGTCGGCAGGGGGGTATCAGGTGGAGCACACCTATGTGCAGGGAAGTTATGAGGCAAGGTTGGATAGGATTTATGTGAGGCAGGGGATAAGAGTGGAGAGGGTTAGAACAGTAGACGTGGGTTTGTCTGACCACAGAGCAGTGTTGGCTGACCTTCGGGTGGATGGTATTCCGAGAATATATCAGAGTTATTGGAAATTAAATGTGAGGCTTTTACAGGAGGAAGATCAAGGTTGGTCCTTTCAGGCATGGTGGAATGGGTTTTGGGAGGCTAGGGATGAGGAGGTGGATTTGCTAGATTGGTGGGAGTTACAGGCAAAGGTGCAGATTGCAGAATTTTTTAAGAAGAGGGGCAGGGAATGGGCACGCTGGAGGTTTGGATTGCAGAATTATTTAGAGGGCCAGTTGAATGATTGTTATGGGGGGGTAGGGAAGGTGTGGGTGGAGTTATGGGGGAACTTAGAAGTCGTTTAGTGGAGATGCATAATGAACGTTTTGATGCACTCAGGGTCAGGGCAGGCTTGGAGGACGTACTAAAAGGTGATAAGCCAACCGGGTTTGTACTCCGAAAATTCAAGGACAGACAGTTGAGGAATACCGTGGCACATATTGTCGTGGAGGGGGGGAGGGTTATGTGCAGGGACAGGGTCTCTCTGACACAGATTGCATCAGTAGGTATACTGATTATTGGTTTACGGAGAAATGGAAGAGAAGGGGAGGGGTGGTTGGGTTAGAAACATTTAGAGATATAGGGGTACATCAGGGATTGGGGCAGGGGGATTGGGACATGTTGGAGGGAGGCATTAAGGAGGCAGAGGTGGGGGAGGTGGTGAATGGGTTGAGTCAGGGGAAGGCACTGGGAATAGATGGGTTATCTAATGATTTTTACAGAGCACATTGGGAGGATCTGAGGGAGTGCCTAGTGGCGGTTCTGAATTATATGTTGAAACGTGGTAGGATGGTGCAAACGCAGAAAACTGGAGTTGTTGTTTTGGAGCCAAAGAAGGGGGTTGAGGAGAAGGGGTTGGGAGATTATCGTCCGTTGTCGTTAATGTGTACAGATTACAAAATTTTTGCGAAGGTATTGGGTAACAGGTTAAAGAAGGTAATTGGGAATAGCATACATGAGGGTCAGTATGGGATACCGGGACGAACTATGAAGAATGGGCACAGTGGGATAAGGGATTTTATAGAGAACTGCCAGGGAGGGGGCATCCTTGGCTTGGATTGGGCTCAGGCCTATGACTGCGTGAAGAGGGACTTTTTGTGGGGCTGTTTGGAGAAATTGGGTTTTGGAAGGGGGGTAGTGAGGTTGGTGCACACTCTATATGAGGGGGCTGTCATGAGGATGCAGGGTAATTGTAAGCTGGGGGGACGATGATGATGGAACAGGGATTAAGGCAGGGTTGCCCGCTGTTGCAGTTGCTCTTTGCATGTGTACAACAGCCTTTCTTTGAGGCTGTGGAGGAGGAATTGTGGCAGGTAGGGGGGGGAAGCATGGGGGGAATAGTAGGTTATGTGGATGATACAACTGTTTTAGTTACGAGTGGGGAGGCTTTAAGAAGGATGGGAGAGGTGATAAGGAGTTTTGGGAATGTTTCAGGAATGGTAGTTAATTTAGCGAAGTCTAGGTTATTGGAGGTAGGAACATGGGTTGGGGGAAGAATGGGGAGGAGATGGGATGGACGGTTTGTGACAGAATTAGGGTGTGTGGGATATGGTATATGAAGCAGTTGCAGGAATGTAGGAGGATTAACTCAGAAACAGTCAAGAGTAGGGTTATAGGAAAGTTAAAAGGTTTGAGGGTTAGTGAAGTGGCTGGAGTATAGTAAGGTCTGGGGTGTGGCAGAGGTGTTCCCTTTGAGGGTGCAGGATATACAGGAAATACAGAGGAGGGTGTTGAGGTTTGTGTGGGGGTTTGGGAGGGCCTGGTTGGCCAAGGAGGTGGTCATGACGGAGGTGAAACGGGGGGGACTAGGTTTGTTGGCCTTAGGGCCTAGGGTAATGGCATTATATATTAAGCAGAGGTATCTAAGGGTGGGGGGGGAGAGGGGTGTTAGGGTGGATAGGGTGATGAGGGATGCTAGAAACTGGTGGTGTGGTAGGGATTTGAGAAAGTGTGAAGATGTAATAAGATTCTTGTTGACAGTGAGGCAGGTTAAAAGTTTGAAGGTAAACACAGTGGTGGGTGTGGTGTGGGGAAGGGGTGTATTGCAGGGGGTCGCAGTATACCCCATGTATAACTGGAGGGTCATATGGGGGGAGTTCAGGAAGCTTAGGATACCAGCAAGGGTCAGGGAGATGGTATACCATTTTCTCATGGGTGTGGTTGCATCTAAGCAAGTGTTGCATAAAATGGGGTTGGTGAGAGAGGCAACATGTTTATTCTGTGGGGAGGAGGAAACTGCCTATCATGTGGTATATTTTTGTTCATCTTTGGGTGTGGTGAGAGTCTGGATGGCAGGGGTTATTAGGTTGTTGGGGGGGAGTTGGTCTTTTCTTAGATCTTTGTTGATGGATGTTAGTGGGGTAGCAAGTGAAGTGGGGAGGGCTTTGATGTATGTTATGGCAGATTATTTGCATGTTTCTTGGGGAATGAGGCAGATTAAAGGGCAGTTGAGGATAAAAGCGTTAGCAGCAAGGTTCTTTTGGACAAGGTGTAGGAATACGGGGGGTGTAAGGTTGTGCTAGTAGTGTTGAAGGTGATGAGAGAGTGAGCTAGTGAGAGTTTACCTGGAGAGAGTTCCGGGGGTCAACGCCCCCGTGGCCCGGTCTGTGACCAGACCTCCTGGTGGATCAGAGCCTGATCAACAAGGCTGTTGCTGCTGGCTGCACGCAAACCAACGTACGAGCCACAGCCCGGCTGGTCAGGAACCGACTTTAGGTGCTTGTCCAGTGCCAGCTTGAAGACTGCCAGGGGTCTGTTGGTAATCCCCCTTATGTATGCTGGGAGGCAGTTGAACGGTCTCAGGCCCCTGACACTTATTGTATGGTCTCTTAACGTGCTAGTGACACCCCTGCTTTTCATTGGGGGGATGTTGCATCGTCTGCCAAGTCTTTTGCTTTCGTAGTGAGTGATTTTCATGTGCAAGTTCAGTACTAGTCCCTCTAGGATTTTCCAGGTGTATATAATCATGTATCTCTCCCTCCTGCGTTCCAGGGAATACAGGTTTAGGAACCTCAAGCACTTCCAGTAATTGAGGTGTTTTATCTCCGTTATGCGCGCCGTGAAGGTTCTCTGTACATTTTCTAGGTCAGCAATTTCACCTGCCTTGAAAGGTGCTGTTAGTGTGCAGCAATATTCCAGCCTAGATAGAACAAGTGACCTGAAGAGTGTCATCATGGGCTTGGCCTCCCTAGTTTTGAAGGTTCTCATTATCCATCCTGTCATTTTTCTAGCAGATGCGATTGATACAATGTTATGGTCCTTGAAGGTGAGATCCTCCGACATGATCACTCCCAGGTCTTTGACGTTGGTGTTTCGCTCTATTTTGTGGCCAGAATTTGTTTTGTACTCTGATGAAGATTTAATTTCCTCGTGTTTACCATATCTGAGTAATTGAAATTTCTCATCGTTGAACTTCATATTGTTTTCTGCAGCCCACTGAAAGATTTGGTTGATGTCCGCCTGGAGCCTTGCAGTGTCTGCAATGGAAGACACTGTCATGCAGATTCGGGTGTCATCTGCAAAGGAAGACATTGTGCTGTGGCTGACATCCTTGTCTATGTTGGATATGAGGATGAGGAACAACTGGGAGCGAGTACTGTGCCTTGTGGAACAGAGCTTTTCACCGTAGCTGCCTCGGACTTTACTCTGTTGACTACTACTCTCTGTGTTCTGTTAGTGAGGAAATTATAGATCCATTGACCGACTTTTCCTGTTATTCCTTTAGCACGCATTTTGTGCGCTATTACGCCATGGTCACACTTGTCGAAGGCTTTTGCAAAGTCTGTATATATTACATCTGCATTCTTTTTGTCTTCTAGTGCATTTAGGACCTTGTCGTAGTGATCCAATAGTTGAGACAGACAGGAGTAACCTGTTCTAAACCCATGTTGCCCTGGGTTGTGTAACTGATGGGTTTCTAGATGGGTGGTGATCTTGCTTCTTAGGACCCTTTCAAAGATTTTTATGATATGGGATGTTAGTGCTATTGGTCTGTAGTTCTTTGCTGTTGCTTTACTGCCCCCTTTGTGGAGTGGGGCTATGTCTGTTGTTTTTAGTAACTGTGGGACGACCCCCGTGTCCATGCTCCCTCTCCATAGGATGGAAAAGGCTCGTGATAGGGGCTTCTTGCAGTTCTTGATGAACACGGAGTTCCATGAGTCTGGCCCTGGGGCAGAGTGCATGGGCATGTCATTTATCGCCTGTTCGAAGTCATTTGGCGTCAGGATAACATCGGATAGGCTTGTGTTAATCAAATTTTGTGGCTCTCTCATAAAAAATTCATTTTGATCTTCGACTCTCAGTCTGGTTAGCGGCTTGCTAAAAACTGAGTCATATTGGGACTTGAGTAGCTCACTCATTTCCTTGCTGTCATCTGTATAGGACCCATCTTGTTTAAGTAGAGGCCCAATACTGGAAGTTGTTCTCGACTTTGATTTGGCATAGGAGAAGAAATACTTTGGGTTTCTTTCGATTTCATTCATGGCTTTTAGTTCTTCCCGCGATTCCTGACTCCTATAAGATTCCTTTAGCTTAAGTTCGATGCTTGCTATTTCTCTGACCAGTGTCTCCCTACGCATTTCAGATATATTGACCTCTTTTAGCCGCTCTGTTATTCTTTTCCGTCGCCTGTAAAGGGAGCGCCTGTCTCTTTCTATTTTACATCTACTCCTTTTTCTTAGAGGAATGAGCCTTGTGCATACATCGAGTGCCACCAAGTTAATCTGTTCTAGGCATAAGTTGGGGTCTGTGTTGCTTAGTATATCTTCCCAGCTTATATCGGTTAGGACTTGGTTTACTTTGTCCCACTTTATGTTTTTGTTATTGAAGTTGAATTTGGTGAATGCTCCCTCGTAACTAGTCTCATTATGTCGGTCTGGGGCTCCACGCATACATGTCTGAACCTCAATTATGTTGTGATCTGAGTATATTGTTTTTGATATGAGAGCATACATTCGTGAACTGGTTATGTTCCTGGAGGGTTATTTTATATTTGAGTTCAGTACCATGGTTTCATTCAGTAACGCCTAGAACGACATACATTTACATATTTTGGTTTGGGTATATTTATTACACTCACTACCTCCTCATCTTTGGGACTAAGTGTCCCCAGGCCTAGCCACATTCCCCGCCCTCACGGGGTTCGTAGGGAGAAGCTAGGCCTCTGGTCTGCCATCTACCCCGCCTCAAAGGGACTCGTGGGGATGGCAGTCTTACGAGCTGCAGATGGTAGCAAGCTCAGACTCACTGTTTAATCATAAGATTTGTAGTGAATCTATTGTTAGAATTAAGTATAAAACAAAGTAAATAGTCTTAAGCTAAAAAATAGCACCTGAATTATTTAACAAATGTAAAATAATGAGCTAAGGTACTTTTTTTTTTTTTTTTTAAGCTAAAACAAAGGAGACAATATAAAAGGGACTAATACAAATAAAGTGATGATCAAATAATGGCGAATATGATAGCAGGTAGTACTATAAAGGTAATTTTTTAAAGTTAGAATTATAGTATAAAATTATAATATAAAAGGGACTAATATAGGTTGTGGTGAACAATAAAGTGGTAATCAAATAAATGAGCTTTGGAATATAATGGCAAAATTGTGAACTTATTCTACTTTAGCACCTGAGAATAGCACCTTGATTATTTTAACAATTGTGAATATATAAACTAGGGTAGTTATATAAAGCTAAAATAAAGGAGAAAATATATAAGGGACTAAAATTAAGTAATGGTAAACAAAGTTAAATGGACAGATGGTAGGAATTATAATATAAACTTATAATATAAAAATACAATTTGAAATGGTACTTGCAATTGCACTAGAGTCTGGTATAGGTTGTTGACAAGATCAAGATTATAACTAGATTTAAATTGACAAAATAAAATTCACAATTAAAGTACCAAAAGTATAATAGTAAAAAAATAACAATGGTAATGTCTTGGTTATAATATGATAGTAAGATGGTAGACAGGTACCCAGGTACACAGGTACAAAGGATAATATAAAGGTTGGGGTTGAATACACAAACTTGAAAATTTGGCAACAAAATGTTATGGGAAGTATAAGATAATGTTTAATGTACAAAAGTAAAATTGACTGGTAGTAAATATGGTGTTTAATAAAATTTTAGTAAGTAATAATGATTACAAAAAGTGAAAAAGTAATGTTTATTTCATTCAATATTGCACTGGTAGTTATACTTGAGGTTATATGGCAGTACAAGGTAATTAAGAGTAATCTAAGATAGTAAATGTGGTATTAAAACAGGTAAAGGTAATTAGACAAGTAATGGTTATTAAATGTCAAAAATGTTAAGAGTAAATTGAAATTTTAGTAAAAATGATAATTATTAATTTTAGTAAGTAATATCAATTGATAGTATTTAAAAAAATATGAGGTAGTAATATGGACAGAGAAAGTATCAATTCAGCTAATGTTTAAGCGAACAATAGTAAATAACAAAATCACATAAGGTGACTTATGCTTACTAGTAAAATCACAAAATGAGGTAGTTGATTATTTAATTACTAAGAGATTGCACAATGAAATTTGAACAATAATGGAGCAAAACATACACTATAGACTGGTTATAAATGACCATAATTTTTAAAGGGGTGGACCGGTAAGCCAGCGGAAGGCCTCGGTCAGATGACCAAAAGCTCCAAAGGGGGTCATCATCTGACTAAGACCCGCATCAGGAAACATTTGTCCTGTTTCCTGACGAACCTTACCTAACCTAACCTAACATACACTACACTACGTAGGCTTTTAAGTTGGACATTGTTTAGTTATTCTCTGTAAGATTAGTATCCCTGAGAAATCGTGATAGATCATTCTCGTTCGTGATTGTGTACAGTTGACCTACATTTGTTTTCCTAACAAGAATTTTCCCATCCCGTGTGAAGCATAATCGACACCATGCCCAGCCCTTCTAGGGTAGGGTAGGTGCCTGAGCCGGAGCTTTTAGCTCATAAAACTGTCATTCCCATTAGCCCCCTTGGGGCGGGGATGGCAGACCAGAGAAGCCTAGCTTGTGGCTAGGCCTGGGGACAGTTGGTCCCAAAGATGAGGAGGTACTTGTGCCTCCTCCCATGGGAGACTTAGGTCTCAGACACTCCCTAAAGAGGGAGCCAAGGCCGGGCCACCACTTGGAAAAGGCCCGGGCCGGGAGAATGCCGGCGAATCTTTAATAATAATAATAATAAATGTGAAGCATTGGTGTATTGTGTCGTTATTCTCCCGCTTAAGTTTTCTGACTCTATACAGGAGGTTCTGACGTTTTTTGGTAAGACACTCGTTTATGTATACCTCTTTCTTTACTTTAATAGATGCAATAATTAAGTCTTTTTTCCTGTCATGTGAGTGGAATCTAAGCATAACACTTTTTCTACCATGGGATCCTAGTAACCTGGCTTCTTTTATTTCAGACTCTGGTACAATAACACTTGTTTGGTCCTTTATGATCTGCAGAGTAATTTCTTTACTGTTTGTTTGGTTCATATCACTGGGAAAAAGTGGACTGTTAACTATTACTGCGTCCGATAGTTTATCTTGTTCAGTTTTATCTTCGTGGAGAGCAAAGTAGTCGCTGAACTGGGCTAATCTCTTTATTTTCCTGAGTTCTCTGTCTTCTGTACCTTTTCCATTCTCTAGTACACCTAGTTTTTGCCTCCCTACACCTTTGGGTGAACCAAGGACTCGTTCTGTTCTTCCCATTATTTCTGTTTCCCTTGGGAACAAACCTCTCCTCTGCCTCCTAGCATTTTGTTGCTACATAGTCCATCATTTCTTGTACTGGTTTTCCTGTCAGTTCCCTCTCCCACTGAATGTCTTGAAAGAAGTTCCTCACGCCTGAGTAGTTCCCCCTTTTGTAGTTTGGTTTTTCCCACCCTATTCCTGCTGCTCTCTCTACTTGGAGTTCAACTATGTAGTTGAAGCACAGAACCACATGATCACTAGCTCCCAGGGGCCTTTCATACATGATATCCTCGATGTCAGAACTACTCAAGGTGAATACAAGGTCCAATCTTGCTGGTTCATCCTCTCCTCTCTCTCTGGTAGTGTCTCTAACATGTTGATGCATGAGGTTTTCCAGTACCACATCCATCATCTTGGCTCTCCATGTTTTGGGACCCCCATGGGGCTCCAGGTTTTCCCAGTCAATCTCCTTGTGATTGAAATCACCCATAACTAGTAACTTTGCTCCCCCCATGTGTGCTCTCCTGGCCACCTCTGCTAGTGTGTCGACCATTGCTCTGTTGCTCTCATCGTATTCTTCTCTTGGCCTCCTGCAGTTCTGTGGTGGGTTGTACATTACTGCAATTATCACCTTATGTCCCTCAGACTGGATTGTTCCTACTAAGTAGTCCCTTTCGCCTGTGCCATCCATTCCTTCCATTTTCTCAAACCCCCACTGGTTTTTAATGAGCAGTGCAACTCCTCCTCCCCCTCTCCTCCCTCTGTCTTTCCTGAGGATTTGATATCTGGATGGAAAGATTGAATCTGTTATTATTCTGGTGAGTTTTGTTTCTTTGAGTGCTATTATGTCTGGGGATATCTCCTTGATTCTTTCGTGCCACTCCACATACTTATTTGTTATTCCATCTGCATTTGTATACCACACCTTCAACTTCTTTTCTAAGATTGTGGTCTGGGAGGTGTATTGGGGTTGGGAAAGTGGGAGACCTGATAAGGAACTATGGGTGGTTGCTGTGGGGGTGGAGTTTGTAATGCAGTGGGTGGGGGCATTGGATGTGGCATGGGTGTTTTGGTTTAGAGTGTTTGGTTGCACTGGGGTTGACCTGGTTGGGAGGCTTCTATAGGAAGTTGTGAGGGAGGCTGTATTTGATCTTCCTGTGTCTGGGATCTCCTGTCTGTCTTCTCCATCCCCTCTCTTTCCTCCTTTCGCCTTTGTACCATCTCTCTCTGTTTCTGCCTTTCTGCTTGTGTTCTGTCGTGGTCGAGATACACCTTCTTGTATTCCGGCATGTCCCTTAATTGTGCTTTCTCCTGCAGGATCCTGTTCCGAGTCAATTCTGCCTTGAAGGTCACTTTCACTGGCCGGGTTCTTTTTTTTACAAACCCCCCTATTCTCCGAAAATTCTCCAGCTGGGTCATGTCGTCTTCTCCTATTGCTTTCATGATGCTTTCAATTGCTTTTTTTCCCTTGTTTTCTTGCTTCATATGTTTCCCCTTCAACTTCCTGGAGCCCATACACAAAGACTGACCTCACCCTTTCATTCTCCCACTGCATATCCCTGTGCATCCCCTCATTCAATTTGATTTCCTCCATTGCAGCTTTCCTTTCTTCAGTTTCACTAGCCAATGTACTTGGGGTCAGTGGCCTGTCATTTTCCATTCTCGGCTTTCCCTGGGCTCTGCTGTGGTCTGTTAGGGCCTCCACATATAGCTTAGCTCTTTCATTTACTACAGTCTCCACTGACTGAGCTTCTACATGCAGTTTTGCTCCGTCTTTCCCTACAGTCCCCTTATTTGTGGCTGAGGTAGCAGTCTCTGTTGTCAATCCCAAATTGTTCTTTAGTTCTTTAGGCTGTTTCAGATTTTTCAGTTCCTCTTCTAAACTCTGTATCCTGGCCTCTGCTGCTTTGACTTGCACCTCCCACTTCCTGCTTTCCATGTCTATCCTCTCTTCCATTCTCATGCTAAGTTCTTCTAGTTTCTTTTCCCATTCATGTTCCCTTTTTGTGAGCTCTGCTGCCCAATCTTCCTTTGCAGTTTCCTCCTCCTGTACCTTGTTTTTTCTTGTTGCTCTCTGGCAACCCATTTTTGTTTTATCCTGATTGCCTCAGAGTGGGAAACCCATGTAATTCTGTATGTTAGGTTAGTATTGTGTATGTCAGAGTGTGGGGGGAGAGGTAGTGGAGGAACTGTGGCTATGTGGGAGAGTAGTGGGGAGGGGGGAGTGGGAAGGAGGGAGAAGCAAGTGGGTGAGTGGGAGAGGGAGAGGGGGAAGGAGGGAGAGGTGGGGAGGGGGAGGGTGAAAGAGGGAGGGGAGAGATCAGGTGAAGGAGTGAGATGTCGGTGGGGGAGGGGGGGAGTGCATGTGTGAGTCTGGCAATGTGTGTGTGTGTGTGTATGTTGTGTGTGTGTGTGTGTTGTGTGTGTTGAGTGTGTGTGTGTGTGTTGTGTGTGTGTGTGTGTGTGTGTCTGTGTGTGTGTGTGTACTCACCTATTTGTGGTTGCAGGGGTCGAGTCCTAGCTCCTGGCCCCGCCTCTTCACCGGTTGCTACTAGGCCCTCTCTCTCCCCTCTCCATGAGCTTTATCAAACCTCGTCTTAAAACTGTGTATGGTTCCTGCCTCCACTACGTCATTTTCTAGGCTATTCCACTGCCTTACAACTCTATGACTGAAGAAATACTTCCTACTATCTCTCTGACTCATTTGTGTCTTCAACTTCCAATTGTGGCCTCTTGTTTCTGTGTCCCCTCCCTGGAACATCCTGTCTTTGTCCACCTTGTCTATTCCACGCAGTATTTTATATGTCGTTATCATGTCTCCCCTGACCCTCCTGTCCTCCAGTGTCGTCAGGCCGATTTCCCTTAATCTTTCTTCATAGGACATTCCCCTTAGCTCTGGAACTAACCTTGTCGCAAACCTTTGTACTTTCTCTAGTTTCTTGACGTGCTTTATCAAGTGCGGGTTCCAAACAGGTGCTGCATACTCCAGTATGGGCCTGACATACACGGTGTACAGTGTCTTGAATGATTCCTTACTAAGGTATCGGAATGCTGTTCTCAGGTTTGCCAGGCGCCCATATGCTGCAGCAGTTATCTGATTGATGTGTGCTTCCGGAGACATGCTCGGTGTTATACTCACCCCAAGATCTTTCTCCTTGAGTGAGGTTTGCAGTCTTTGGCCACCTAGCCTATACTCTGTCTGTGGTCTTCTGTGCCCTTCCCCTATCTTCATGACTTTGCATTTGGCAGGATTAAATTCGAGAAGCCATTTGCTGGACCAGGTGTCCAGTCTGTCCAGGCCTCTTTGAAGTCCTGCCTGGTCCTCATCAGATTTAATTCTCCTCATTAACTTCACATCATCTGCAAACAGGGACACTTCTGAGTCTAACCCTTCCGTCATGTCGTTCACATATACCAAAAATAGCACTGGTCCTAGGACCGACCCCTGTGGGACCCTGCTCGTCACAAGTGCCCACTGTGATACATCATTACGTACCATGACTCGTTGTTGCCTCCCTGTCAGGTATTCTCTGATCCATTGCAGTGCCCTTCCTGTTATATGCGCCTGATGCTCTAGCTTCTGCACTAATCTCTTGTGAGGAACTGTGTCAAAGGCCTTCTTGCAGTCCAAGAAGATGCAATCAACCCACCCCTCTCTCTCTTGTCTTACTTCTGTTATTTTATCATAAAACTCCAGAAGGTTTGTGACACAGGATTTGCCTTCCGTGAATCTGTGCTGGTTGGCATTTATACTCCTGTTCCGTTCCAGGTGCTCCACCACTCTCCTCCTGATAATCTTCTCCATAATTTTGCATACTATACACGTCAATGACACAGGTCTATAGTTTAGTGCCTCTTTTCTGTCTCCTTTTTTGAAAATGGGAACTACATTTGCCGTCTTCCATACCTCAGGTAGTTGCCCAGTTTCCAGGGATGTGTTGAAGATTGTGGTAAGTGGTACGCACAACATATCTGCTCCCTCTCTAAGGACCCACGGAGAGATATTGTCCGGTCCCATTGCCTTTGAGGTATCGATGTCCCTTAGCAGTTTCTTCACCTCCTCCTCATCTGTATGTATGTCGTCCAACACTTGTTGGTGTATTCCTTGCTGGTGTCCCCATCTGGTCTGTCCCCCCAGAGTCCTTCCTGTCTCTACTGTAAATACTTCCTTAAATCTCGTGTTGAGCTCCTCACATACCTCTTGATCGTTTCTTGTGAGTTCTCCACCATCTTTCCTCAGCCTTATCACCTGGTCCTTGACTGTTGTCTTCCTCCTAATGTGGCTATACAGCAGTTTCGGGTCAGATTTGACTTTCGATGCTATGTCGTTTTCATACTGTCGCTGGGACTCCCTCTTTATCTGCGCATACTCGTTTCTGGCTCTTCTACTAATCTCCTTGTTTTCCTGGGTCCTATGCCTCCTGTACCTTTTCCATTCTCTGTTGCACTTAGTTTTTGCCTCCCTACACCTTCGGGTAAACCAAGGACTCATTTTGGTCTTCCTATTATTTCTGTTTCCCTTGGGAACAAAACTTTCCTCTGCCTCCTTGCACTTTGTTGCCACATATTCCATCATCTCGTTTACTGATTTTCCTACCATTTCTCTGTCCCACTGAACCTCCTGCAGGAAGTTTCTCATACCTGTGTAGTCCCCCCTTTTATAGTTTGGCCTGTCCCCTTCAGTTCCTGTTACCTTCTCCACTTGTAACTCTACTATATAGTCAAAACTCAGAACCACATGATCGCTAGCTCCAAGGGGCCTCTCGTAAGTGATGTCCTCAATGTCTGAACTGCTCAGGGTGAACACAAGATCCAGTCTTGCTGGCTCATCCTCCCCTCTCTCTCTGGTTGTGTCCCTGACATGTTGATGCATGAGGTTTTCAAGTACCACATCCATCATCTTGGCTCTCCATGTTTCGGGACCCCCATGTGGCTCCAGGTTTTCCCAGTCGATCTCCCTGTGGTTGAAATCGCCCATTACCAGTAACTTTGCTCTGCTCGAGTGAACTTTTCTTGCCACCTCAGCCAGTGTGTCCACCATCACCCTGTTGTTTTCTTCGTACTCCTCTCTTGGCCTCCTGCAGTTCTGTGGTGGGTTATACATCACTCCAATGACTACTTTATGTTCTCCGGACTGAATTGTACCTACAATGTAGTCTCTTTCTCCAATCATGTCCATGCCTTCCATTTCCTCAAATCCCCATTGGTGTTTTATGAGCAGTGCAACCCCTCCTCCCCCTCTACTCCTTCTATCTTTCCTCAGGATCTGATATCCTGTTGGGAAGATTGTGTCTGTTATTGTCTCAGCGAGTTTTGTTTCTGTGACTGCTATGATGTCTGGGGATTTTTCACTGATTCTTTCATTCCACTCCTCATGTTTATTCGTTATTCCATCCGCGTTTGTGTACCAAACCTTTAGTTTCTTTTCTATCATTGTGGTCATGCAAGAATATTGGGGATGGGGGAGCGAGAGCCTTGGTGGGGGCCTATATGGGGCTGTGGTGTAGGTGGGGTTTGTGTTGATGGGGGTGGGGTCAGAATGTGTGTGTGTGTGTGTGTGTGTGTGTGTGTGTCAGTGATCCTTGACTGGCCGCAACTTCTTGTGACCTCTGTAACCATTTGACTACCGCCCACAGGATGGGTATGGGTAAGTATGGGTAGTAAGTAACTTCTCTGCTTCAGCATCATCGTGACACACAACAATGAATGCTTCTTTGAGTGATAAAATGGAGTTAAATTTTACATACAATGCTCCCTGCACAAGTTGCAAGAGCAAGCTTCGTTGAATAATCAATGGTACCACTTTTTGGCTTGATCTTTATAAGATTTGCGTGGCTCATAGGGCAAGTCAAGGCGAAGACGATGCTGGTAAAGGTTCCCCTCCCCAACGGTGATTGTAGAGACAAAGGAGAGCTGCTATGACCTGCCAGGGTGAGTCAAAAGCCAAATCGTTAGTTAGAGATTTGCCGGTATTTCCGGTCTGGGTCTTCTCCAGTTGGTGACCCGGCGGAAAAGCCAAGTCGTTATTATTATTATTAAAGATTCGACGGTATTCTCCCGGCCCGGGCCTTTTCCAAGTGGTGGCCCGGCCTTGGCTCCCTCTTTAGGGAGTGTCTGAGACCTAAGTCTTCCATGGGAGGAGGCACAAGTACCTCCTCATCTTTGGGACCAACTGTCCCAGGCCTAGCCACAAGCTAGGCCTCTCTGGTCTGCCATCCCCGCCCCAAAGGGGGCTAATGGGTATGACAGTCTTGTGAGCTGTAAGCTCAGGCTCCTACCCTACCCTACAAAGGTTAGGCATTGTATCGATCTTCAACCAAGTCGTTTTTTTCTATTATTATTAAAGATAAGCTGGTATTCTCCCGGCCCGGGCCTTTTCCAAGTGGTGGCCCGGCCTTGGCTCCCTCTTTAGGGAGTGTCTGAGACCTAAGTCTCCCATGGGAGGAGGCACAAGTACCTCCTCATCTTTGGGACCAACTGTCCCCAGGCCTAGCCACAAGCTAGGCCTCTCTGGTCTGCCATCCCCGCCCCAAGGGGGCAAATGGGAATGACAGTCTTATGAGCTAAAGGCTCGGGCTCAGGCACCTACCCTACCCTAGAAGCGTTAGGCATGGTATCGATTTTTTTTTTTTTTTTTTTTTTTTTTGTTTTTTTTTTTTTTTTTTTTTAGCACACTTTAAATAATTTTTAAAATTTTATACTTAGGAATATTGTTTTTGTATGTAAACTACAAAACATTGTTTAATAATTTTCCATTCTTTACAAAATTTATTGAAAATTATTTAAAATAAATTTAATTTCATTAAAACTTAACATAAAGTAAATGTAAGTGTTTCAAATTTTATAATAACTATAATTATTAGTTTAATTTTAAATTTGTCTCCCCATATATTGCATACATCATTCCAGCTGGCAAATTTTTCTAAGGTCTGAAAGAAGCCTGTTGCACACACACCGGGGTTAAGTTATTGGCTCCACCTGACTTAATAGGCAACTTTTTGTTAACGTTTCTGTTCCTAAAGAGAACTTATATTCTCTACCAGTTCCTTCCAAACTCTGAGTAGAATTATTAGCCAGAAATAAGGGCAGTACGACTCAATACAGCATGAGTGGTGGTGGCCCTCAAAACCTCCAACAACAACAATACAAGAAAATAGCAAAATAATACAGCACTTGCATTAAATACATGATTATTGTAGGCATACAATGACCAGAAACAATTCAGGTATGACATGAAATAGCCTAATAAAGCCAAATAGAATAATAATTTTTGTTAATATTATTAGTAGGTTGGTGTTATTGCCTGTCACCCCCCGCGTGACGTGAGTACAAAAGTAATTCCAAAAGCATAAAAATGAGTTTTGTTAACAGAAAAATAGTTTAAGAATCTGGCAACATTTTGGAGAAAATCCAATTGTAATACGATGTTTCTAAAGCAAATTATAGCTATTAGAAATATGTTTTCTTACGACATACCACGTAAAAAAACATCGTAATCAGAAATGATAGCAGACATAAGATAAATAAAATAAAAGTATAATACAGACGGCGAAAATAATATTATTTGCATGTTATACCGGAACGTGCTGGCCAGTCCAGATGAATGATTTACTAAAGTTCCTGACTGTAATACATGGGTTTTCTCTGTTACCTCTAGTTTCTTACTAAAGAAAACGACGTAATATATAGCGTAAACAATAAAAAAATCACTTATTGCACAGAAAACGCACATAGTATTGGAAAAGACCCGGGCGGGATCCATACCGGCAAATCACCTAGAATAGAATAGAATAGTAACGCGATTTTCGTTATTTTTTGACGTAATGAGGTGTGCGCACGGCTTCCCGAATATCTCGAAAGTAAGATTTTGGCCTATTGCTTGAAATACTCCATTATTTATAATTAGATTGAATAGTAAGTTTATTCAGGTATACACAAATAGTTACATAGATTATCATACATAGCAGCATATATGTATAGAACCTAGGGTAACCCAAAAAAAAGCCAGAGTGACTTATTTCCATTGGGGTCCTTTTCTGAGATCGCCCTCCTCACACCTCAACAATGGTGAGCCAACCCATCACTATGGTGACCGCCTGTACGTCACACTCATCTCTAAACGGTTGCTCTCGAGTGCAAGATGGGAGGCCCACCCCCGTCTCACCAGTGATCACTTTGCAGTGGTTACCACAATGATGGTCCAGCGGTGCCCGCCCCCCCCAAACCTACCCCAAGATGGAATCTCAAGAAGGCCGACTAATAGTGCTTCCAGGAGGTCATCGAGCACTGGTGAGCAGAGTTTACTCTTCCGGAAGATCCAGATGAGGCAGCTCACAGCTTGCAGGCGGCCTTCACATGTGCAGCTGAGGCAGCCATACCTAAGATTACAGGCGGAGGGTCATACAAGCGTGACTGGTGGTTTTACAACGAGGACATCAGAGAGCAGAACCACCGGATCAACGTCGTACGCAAATTGCACAGGCGTAATCCCACGGCTGAGTCCACGCGTCTGCTCAGGGAAGTGGTGCGGCATAAACGCCATGTCTCACAATGGGTCCGGCAAGCTAAATGGTTCCAGTGGTGTGCCTCTCTCAGCTGTTCCTCCACCTTATCTGAGATTTGGACCAACTTACGATTGGCCACTGGGCAGTGTCGCAGTGTGGCTCGATTGCACCCAGACCTCGCAACGGAGGCAGAACGTCTGGTGCACCTTTTGGCCTCCAGAGCTGCCATGGCTCAACTGCCTCAGGATCTCCGGGACCTCCAAGCCACCAGCACATTCTGCAACAACTTGCCTCGGCTAGCACTGTGGGTGCGGAAGGCCCAGGGTGTGTGCTATATTACACCGATGGCTCCAGAGACCCAGTGGCAGGCCGCACAGCTGCTGGGATATTCCACATCAATCTGACAGCAGGTTGGCGCCTCCCGGACCAATGCAGCATCCCCCAGGCTGAACTCTTTGCCATCCAACAAGCTCTGCAGCATGCTTTTGCAGACCATCAGCATCCCCCTATCATCCACGTTGATTCCAAGGCAGCGATCCAAGCATTTATGCACAGAGAGCCAAGGGACAACATACACTTAATCACATTCATCTGGGGTCACCTGCAAACGCTCATGGCCCAGGGTCGCAGGGCCACCATCAACTGGATCCCGAGCCATATGGGTATCCCTGGCAATGATGCCGCAGACGAGGCTGCAAAGACCGCAACCCTCGAGGCACAGCCACGTGCTGCAATCTCCATCAGCCTCAGCCAGATTGCGCTGTGGGCTGCCGGTGTGGCCAGGCGCCCACTCCCTGACCCTGGGGATTCACGGAGCCTCCGCTGGTATGACAGGGCGACCCACAGGGCGCCCCCTCCAAGTATTCGGACGCAGACCAGAGAACTGAGGGTGCATGTCCACCGCCTACGCTTAGGGTATCCCATGGGCTGAATGGTACTGCCCTTGATACTGGCCATGTAGTCAGAAACTGTAAGGCTGGAGGTGATGTCCTGGTAGTCAGTAAATGTGGGGCTGATAGTGCTGTCCTGGGAGACAGTAATGGTGAAGCTGGAGGTGCTGTCCTGGGAGACAGTAATGGTGAAGCTGGAGGTGCTGTCCTGGGAGACAGTAATGGTGAAGCTGGAGGTGCTGTCCTGGGAGACAGTAATGGTGAAGCTGGAGGTGCTGTCCTGGGAGACAGAAATGGTGAAGCTGGAGATACTGTCCTGGGAGACAGAAATGGTGAAGCTGGAGGTGCTGTCCTGGGAGACAGAAATGGTGAAGCTGGAGATACTGTCCTGGGAGACAGTAATGGTGAAGCTGGAGGTGCTGTCCTGGGAGACAGAAATGGTGAAGCTGGAGATACTGTCCTGGGAGACAGAAATGGTGAAGCTGGAGATATTGTCCAGGGAGTCGGGAATTATACGCAGGAAGGAATACATATAAATGACCTCATAGGGGACAGGAGCCATAGTAGGGAAACAAGTGTAGTCAAAGATAAGATAAAACCAATATTGCAAACTAGAAATACCGCAGGAAATAGCAAACAAGAGGACTCCAATAGCAATAGTGAGGATAAATTACCAAAAACAACTGGTGGGAGCTCCATTGTTGGTGCTAGGGAGGATAGAAGTAAGACAGGGAAACATGCACCAACAGGGAATACAGTCACAGAAACCCAAGGCAAGCGGAAACCAAGACTGTGCACATACTATGCACTTGGTATCTGCTGGCATGGGAAATCTGGAAAAACAGATGGGACATGCAACTATGACCACCCTAGAAAATGCCATGCCCATATGAAAACAGGAAAATGCAAACTCCCTTCCTGTAAGCTTTTTCACCCTGAAATGTGTACCTCTTCAGTACAGGAAAGACTGTGCTATAACTTAAATTGCCAGGCATACCATCTAAAGGGGACAAAAAGATACAAAACATCCAGGCCAGGGGAAAACCTGGGTAGCCACAGCCACTCAAGAGGGAGAGGTTTTTTAGTGCCAGGAAGAAAAAAAAACTGGCAGGAAATGGCAGAAATCGTACACCAAATCCAGTCATTCCTGGAGTGGAACCACAGTCGATGGCCTCCACTCCAAACCAACAGATACAGATACTAATGCCGGAAAAAAAATCCCCCCCCAGTACCAACAATACCACCAGTCCGATAACATTCTTCTTTGCAAATATACAGGGTCTAAAGCCAGCTACAAACAACAAAATACCTTTCATCCGTGGACTGCTTGCAGAGGCAAAGGCAATGTTCGCGGCTTTCACTGAGACCCACATAAAGGATCACTTGGACAACGAAGTATGGATCCCAGGTTACAACCTATACAGATGTGACAGAGTGAACAGGCAAAAGGGGGGGGTTGGCCTGTACATTGCAGAGTCACTTGTTTGCACAGAACTGCTTAATGCCTCAAATGACGTAGTGGAAGTTTTAGCAGTAAAGGTCGAGAACCAAAACCTAGTCATTGTGGTAGTCTACAAGCCTCCGGATGCAACATCCCAGCAATTCCAGGAACAGCTGTTAAAAATTGACCACTGTCTGGAAAATCTTCCAGCTCCTGCACCCAACATCTTGCTCCTGGGGGATTTCAACTTAAGGCACCTAAAATGGAGGAATATAGCAAATAATATTGTTGCAGAAATAACACCAGGAGGCAGCTCTGATGAAAACTCACACTCACACGAGCTTTTAAATCTCTGCACAAAATTCAATTTAAACCAGCAAATAATAGAGCCTACAAGACTGGAGAATACACTAGACCTCATCTTCACTAACAATGATGATCTGATAAGAAATGTCACCATATCAAAAACAATATACTCAGATCACAACATAATTGAGGTTCAGACATGTATGCATGGAGCCCCAGACCGACAAAATGAGACTAGTCATGAGGGAGCATTCACCAAATTCAACTTCAATAACAAAAACATAAAGTGGGACCAAGTAAACCAAGTCCTAACCGATATAAGCTGGGAAGATATACTAAGCAACACAGACCCAAACTTATGCCTAGAACAGATTAACTCGGTGGCACTCGATGTATGCACAAGGCTTATTCCTCTAAGAAAAAGGAGGAGTAGATGTAAAATAGAAAGAGACAGGCGCTCCCTTTACAGGCGACGGAAAAGAATAACAGAGCGGCTAAAAGAGGTCAATATATCTGAAATGCGCAGGGAGACACTGGTCAGAGAAATAGCAAGCATCGAACTTAAGCTAAAAGAATCCTTTAGGAGTCAGGAATCGCGGGAAGAACTAAAAGCCATAAATGAAATCGAAAGAAACCCAAAGTATTTCTTCTCCTATGCCAAATCAAAATCGAGAACAACGTCCAGTATTGGGCCCCTACTTAAACAAGATGGGTCCTACACAGATGACAGCAAGGAAATGAGTGAGCTACTCAAGTCCCAATATGACTCAGTTTTTAGCAAGCCGCTAACCAGACTGAGAGTCGAAGACCAAAATGAATTTTTTATGAGAGAGCCACAAAATTTGACTAACACAAGCCTATCCGATGTTATCCTGACGCCAAATGACTTCGAACAGGCGATAAATGACATGCCCATGCACTCTGCCCCAGGGCCAGACTCATGGAACTCTGTGTTCATCAAGAACTGCAAGAAGCCCCTATCACGAGCCTTTTCCATCCTATGGAGAGGGAGCATGGACACGGGGGTCGTCCCTCAGTTACTAAAAACAACAGACATAGCCCCACTCCACAAAGGGGGCAGTAAAGCAACAGCAAAGAACTACAGACCAATAGCACTAACATCCCATATCATAAAAATCTTTGAAAGGGTCCTAAGAAGCAAGATCACCACCCATCTAGAAACCCATCAGTTACACAACCCAGGGCAACATGGGTTTAGAACAGGTCGCTCCTGTCTGTCTCAACTACTGGATCACTACGACAAGGTCCTAAATGCACTAGAAGACAAAAAGAATGCAGATGTAATATATACAGACTTTGCAAAAGCCTTCGACAAGTGTGACCATGGCGTAATAGCGCACAAAATGCGCGCTAAAGGAATAACAGGAAAAGTCGGTCGATGGATCTATAATTTCCTCACTAACAGAACACAGAGAGTAGTCGTCAACAGAGTAAAGTCCGAGGCAGCTACGGTGAAAAGCTCTGTCCCACAAGGCACAGTACTAGCTCCCATCTTGTTCCTCATCCTCATATCCGACATAGACAAGGATGTCAGCCACAGCACCGTGTCTTCCTTTGCAGATGACACCCGAATCTGCATGACAGTGTCTTCCATTGCAGACACTGCAAGGCTCCAGGCGGACATCAACCAAATCTTTCAGTGGGCTGCAGAAAACAATATGAAGTTCAACGATGAGAAATTTCAATTACTCAGATATGGTAAACATGAGGAAATTAAATCTTCATCAGAGTACAAAACAAATTCTGGCCACAAAATAGAGCGAAACACCAACGTCAAAGACCTAGGAGTGATTATGTCGGAGGATCTCACCTTCAAGGACCATAACATTGTATCAATCGCATCTGCTAGAAAAATGACAGGATGGATAATGAGAACCTTCAAAACTAGGGAGGCCAAGCCCATGATGACACTCTTCAGGTCACTTGTTCTATCTAGGCTGGAATATTGCTGCACTCTAACAGCACCTTTCAAGGCAGGTGAAATTGCCGACCTAGAAAATGTACAGAGAACTTTCACGGCGCGCATAACGGAGATAAAACACCTCAATTACTGGGAGCGCTTGAGGTTTCTAAACCTGTATTCCCTGGAACGCAGGAGGGAGAGATACATGATTATATACACCTGGAAAATCCTAGAGGGACTAGTACCAAACTTGCACACGAAAATCACTCACTACGAAAGCAAAAGACTTGGCAGACGATGCACCATCCCCCCAATGAAAAGCAGGGGTGTCACTAGCACGTTAAGAGACCATACAATAAGTGTCAGGGGCCCGAGACTGTTCAACTGCCTCCCAGCACACATAAGGGGGATTACCAACAGACCCCTGGCAGTCTTCAAGCTGGCACTGGACAAGCACCTAAAGACAGTTCCTGATCAGCCGGGCTGTGGCTCGTACGTTGGTTTGCGTGCAGCCAGCAGCAACAGCCTGGTTGATCAGGCGCTGATCCACCAGGAGGCCTGGTCACAGACCGGGCCGCGGGGGCGTTGACCCCCGAAACTCTCTCCAGGTAAACTCCAGGTAAACTCTACCTGTTAGACTGCCTGGCTACGATGCCACTTCGCCGTAGACACTTCCCAATTACCCCAGTGGGGCAAGCCCGGGAGGATGAGGCAGCACATCTTGTGTACTTAGCTGTCAGAGACTTGGAAACCTTACTCCCAGTCATTGCACGTCACCCCCCCCCCCCCCCCCCCCCCCGTTGAAGTCGCTGTGAAGGCCTGCTTTGGGCCAACATTGCACCGCACACCAGCCACCGTACCGTTTGGTAAGTCATTTGCCCATAGAGCCGGAGAGGTACCCCCCCCCCTTCTCGCCGAAGAACTGCCACGCATGTACAAGAGAAGATAAACGACACTTCCCTACCGGGGAGCCATTGCCGGGTCACCAAATTGGAAGAGACCCGGGCCGGGATCCATACCGGCAAATCAAATAGAATGGAATAGAATAGGGTCCTTTTATTTCCACTGAAATTATTTTCAATATGAAACAAAATGTGTTTGAATTAATATATACAGCTATTTGGAATATGTCAAAGTCACCACTCCCACGAGCCCTCCTAGGGCGGGGAAGGTGCCACCTGCTACCACCTGCAACTCACAAGACTGCCATTCCCACGAGCCTCCTGCGGCAGGGAAGATAGCAGACCAGAGGCCTAGCTTCTTCCTATGAGCCCCGTGAGGGCGGGGAATGGGGTTAGGCCCGGGGACAGTTGGTCCCTGAAGATAAAGAAGAACTTGCACCTCCTCCCATGGCAGACATGGGTCTCAAGACACTCAAAAGAAAGGAAGCCAAGGCCGGTTCACCATCTGAAAAAGACCCGGACCAGGAGAATACCTGCGAACCAATAATTATTGTTTTTATTCTTTTCAAGATTTGTTTACTAATAACTGTAAGCTAAGAACAAGATTCACTCAAGCTTTATACTCAATCTTTCTCCTATATATGAACCACTATGTAGTGCAGGTCACACTCACATACGCGCTGCAGGTCACACTCACATGTGTGTTGCAGTTATACACATGTATGGTGCACATCATACTTGTGTGGTGCAGGTCACACACGTGTGATGCAGGTCACACATGTGTTTACCTGGAGTTTACCTGGAGAGAGTTCCGGGGGTCAACGCCCCCGCGGCCCGGTCTGAGACCAGGCCTCCTGGTGGATCAGAGCCTGATCAACCAGGCTGTTGCTGCTGGCTGCACGCAAACCAACATACGAGCCACAGCCCGGCTGATCCGGAACTGACTTTAGGTGCTTGTCCAGTGCCAGCTTGAAGACTGCCAGGGGTCTGTTGGTAATCCCCCTTATGTGTGCTGGGAGGCAGTTGAACAGTCTCGGGCCCCTGACACTTATTGTATGGTCTCTTAACGTGCTAGTGACACCCCTGCTTTTCATTGGGGGGATGGTGCATCGTCTGCCAAGTCTTTTGCTTTCGTAGTGGGTGATTTTCGTGTGCAAGTTCGGTACTAGTCCCTCTAGGATTTTCCAGGTGTATATAATCATGTATCTCTCCCTCCTGCGTTCCAGGGAATACAGGTTTAGGAACCTCAAGCGCTCCCAATAATTGAGGTGTTTTATCTCCGTTATGCGCGCCGTGAAAGTTCTCTGTACATTTTCTAGGTCGGCAATTTCACCTGCCTTGAAAGGTGCTGTTAGTGTGCAGCAATATTCCAGCCTAGATAGAACAAGTGACCTGAAGAGTGTCATCATGGGCTTGGCCTCCCTAGTTTTGAAGGTTCTCATTATCCATCCTGTCATTTTTCTAGCAGATGCGATTGATACAATGTTATGGTCCTTGAAGGTCACACGAGTGAAACACAGGACACACGCGTGTGTGGTGCAGGTCACACTCGTGTGTTGCAGGTCACACTCAAATATGTGGTGCAGGTCGCACATGTATGGTGCAGGTCATACATGTGTGATGCAGGTCACACCGAGTGATACGCATGTCACACTCACGTGTGTGGTGCAAATCACACTCACTTGTTTGGAGGTCACACTTACGAGGTGGTGCAGGTCACACATGCATGGTGCAGATCATACTTGTGTGGTGTAGGTCACACACGTGTGATGTGCGTATCACACGTGGGTTGCAGGTCACACATGTGTAATGCATGTCACACGTGTGTGGTACAGGTCACACGTTTTGTTCGTCATATGTGTGGTGCAGGTTACACTCGTGTAACGCAGGTAACGGTCAGGTTACACTCGTGTAACGCAGGTAACGGTCAGGTTACACTCGTGTAACGCAGGTAACGGTCAGGTTACACTCGTGTAACGCAGGTAACGGTCAGGTTACACTCGTGTAACGCAGGTAACGGTCACGTGTTGTGCAAGTCACACTTACGTGCGTAGTGAAGAAAAAATTATAACTTTTTTTATAAAACCCAAAATTGGGTTGTCAAAAATATTCCATACATCAACAAGAAGTCTTCAATTAATGTTAAGCTTACGCAATTTTTAAATAATATATAAATTTTATTTTAAGAAACACTATTTTTGTATGTAAATTTTAAATGCGTCTTGCAAAAATTTAAATTTCTTTTAAATTTTCCGTAGAATTCTTCACAGTAAATTTAATTATTTTACTAAATAATATTAAGTTGTAAATTTAGGTGTTTTAATTTATATAATAATTATAATTATTGTTTTAATTTTAAGACTGTCCTCTCATATATTGCCACCAGTTTTCCAACTGGCGAATTTTTCTAAGGTCTGAAAGAAGCCTGTTGCTGACTCAAAGTTGTGTGTCTGGCTCTACCGGGGTTAAGCTATTGGCTCCACCTGACTTGATAGGCAACTTTTTGTTGCCGTTTCTGTTCCTGACGAGAACTTACATTCGCTAGCAGTTCCTTCCAAACTCTGAGTAGAATTATTTAGCCAGAAGTTGAGGCTGCAGGACTTTGTACAGCTTAAATGGAGGTGGCCCTCAAAACCAACAACAACACTAACCCTTAAACTGCCCAAACAAATCTACGTTCACATGCGTAGTGCTCCAAAAGTAGATCTACGTTTTTTTACATATTTTCAAATATAACGAAAAAAAGTAGATCAAAGTTCTTTTTACACGTTCTATTCAAAGTTTATTCTCTATAAAGATTACAATGTTGAATTTACAGAATTTGGTTGTTGTGTGGTTTACATGTAGTTAAATAATGATTACAGAGTGTACCACTAGAACACCTAGCATGGCTAGGCATTTCGGGCAGACTTAGTTTTATTCTTAATTGTAAAATATTACAAATTATGAGGTAAGTTGGTATTATGGCTAAGTGACTAAATACTAGTTTGTGAGTTTAGCAATGTGAATGCTTTTGTTTTGGCACAGTACATAGTTTCAGTATTGGAGTATCATAATTCAAATTCAAATTCAAAGTTTATTCTCTATAAGGATTACAATGCTGAGTTTACAGAAGTTTGGTTATTGTGTGGTTTACATAGGATTCATTATTTTAAGATTGAGATTAATATTTCTGTTTATGGTCAAATGGGTGAGTGAGTGTAAGTGTGAACCACCAGGTGGTAATCGTGTAGTTAGTTGATGGGGTTTATCAGGGAGATAAGATGTTTTCTAATGGTAGTTTTGAAGGTGATGAATGTGTCTGCAGTTCTAGAGTTCTCAGGTAGTGTTCCAGATTTTAGGGCCTTTGACAAACATTGAATTTTTGTAAAGGTTTAGTTGGACATGGGGAATGTCGTAGAGATGTTTGTGTCTGGTGTTATGCCTGTGGGTTCTGTCACAACTATCAAGAAAGCATTTTAGGTCAAGGTTGATATTGGAGTTTAAGGTCCTGTAGATGTAGATTGCACAGTAGTAAGTGTGGATGTACTGAACAGGGAGTAAGTTTAGATCTATGAAGAGTGGGGGGGGGGTGTTGCCAGGGATGGGATTTAGTGATTATTCTTACTGCAGCTTTTTGTTGGGTTATTATTGGCTTTAGGCGTGTTGCTGCAGTTGATCCCCAAGCACAAATAGCATAGGTGAGGTATGGATAAATAAGTGAGTGGTATAGTGTGAGAAGGGCATTTTGCGGCACGTAGTATCGTATCTTGGAGAGGATCCCAACTGTTTTGGATACTTTTTTGGTTATGTGTTGGATATGGGTGCTGAAATTCAGGTTGTTGTCAAGGTATAGGCCTAGGAATTTGCCCTCATTATGTCTGGTAATTAGAGTGTTGTCGATCTTAATGTTAATTTGTGCATCTCCTGCTCTGCTACCAAACATAATATAGTAGGTTTTGTCAGTGTTAAGCGTAAGTTTATTGGCTGTAATCCAAGTCGATATTTTGATCAGCTCCTCGTTAACAATGGTGTTGAGGGTGGCAAGATTAGGTTGAGAGATGACATAAGTCGTGTCGTCAGCAAAGATAATGGGTTTCAGGTGTTGGGATACGTTTGGAAGATCATTGATGTATATGAGGAAGAGCAGGGGACCAAGGACACTTCCCTGCGGAACTCCAGTATCAAGTGGCCGTGTTGTTGATGCTGTCTTTAATGGTAACATACTGATTATTATTATTATAATCAAGGGGGAAGCGCTAAACCCGGAGGATTATACAGCGCCTGGGGGGGGATGTGGAAGGCATTCAGGCTTAATTCGGGGAACTGGGGCATAGATCCAATTCCCTAAATCAAGAGCCCCTCACCAACATCAAGGAACCTTCCTTGAGGGGGTAACATACTGATACCTATTAGTAAGGTAAGATTTGAAATAAGCAAGCGCATGGCCTCTTATACCGTAATGGTCAAGTTTGTGGAGTAGGATGTCGTGGTCTGTGTCAAAAGCTTTTCTTGGGTCAATAAAAATTCCTAGTGGATATTCTAAGTATGGAAGTTTTTCATATTTTATTTAAAACATGACATTACTTGAAATAAATAAGTAAAAACACATGAAATAACCTATAATAGCTATACTACCCTACCATTGTCAAGCAGAACACACCACACTCACAACTATGTGTGGGGACATGACTCACGAAACCGTAATGACCGCAGGTTCAATCCCACCCGTGGTATGGTTTATGTGTGGGGAGTTGCCTCTCAGGTGCCGAGGTGAGGGTTTGTATGCTCCTTGCCTGGCCCTCTGGTGGCGAAAATCAACATTACCTACAAGATGGAGGGAAGCCGGCGACGGGTTAATACCTTCCGTGTGGAGCTTTTACAAGGATCTTTGTTGGCTTCTAATGTCGACGTCCTCCTACTTCAAATCCTGCGGGATACATATGAGATCTCCAATGATGACATCTATGGTGTTTCTGTGAACGGTGCTTCCCGAGTTTTCGTCAAGTTTATGACTCCTACGGTGTATGAGGAGGTTGTTCAATGATATCAAGATCTACGTTGTCAGGTGAACCCAGCTGTGGCAGTGTGTCTCCGGGACGTGTCCTGCACTTACACGCGGGTCAAGCTTCGAAATGTCCCTTTCGAAGCTGATGAGTATGCAGTCCGCCAGGCCTTCACTAAATTTGGGACTATCCATCAGGCTACTGCAGGGGTATGGAGCCATGGCCCGTTTGACGGTAAACCTGATGGGTCATTTTCGGTGAAAATGTCCCTCAAAATGCCCATCCCATCTTTTGTCGTCCTCGGAGTCTACCGTACTCAGGTATATGTGTATTACCCGGG
The DNA here is from genome assembly GCF_038502225.1 of Cherax quadricarinatus. NCBI lineage: Eukaryota > Metazoa > Arthropoda > Malacostraca > Decapoda > Parastacidae > Cherax > Cherax quadricarinatus. Next base: position 6,367,444 of record NC_091295.1, read on the forward strand.
GCAAAGGAAGACGTGTTGGTTATGTGATGCATATGAACACATTGTGTATCAATGTGATCTTCAGCGTTCTCGACAACGTGAGCAACGTGTGCCGTCAGACGGTCCTGCACAAGCCCCTGAGTCCATGACAGGGGCAGGTGCCCATCCGACACCGACGTCTCAACAGTCTTCCCTTGATGTACCTGTCTCTACACCTGATTTACCATGTGCAACATAGCCCTGTATAAAGAGGAGCGTTGCTGATGATGGTGTCACGGCGACGTCAACTGATGTTCTGTCTCGAGAGGTGGAGCTAGGCCTCCCTGTATCATTTCCGGAATTATATGGTGCGGTGGAGGAGTGTCCGGCATCACCATCCACCCCAGTGGCGTCCGATAATAGCATTGCTAGCCCACCATCAACGATTGCGACTCCCGACAGACCCACTGTGATAACTACTAGCGTCGACGTCCATGCACACGTGACCGCGCCTGCCCGCACCGTTCTCGACGGGAGCTACCGTAAGCGGGTGGCAGGGAATTCAAGTAGTGATGACGAATTTTGAAGATGTCAGGGTGGCGAGTCTCCCGCCTGGCGATGTTAGTGGCACTGATGGTGATGTAGCTCAGTGTCTAAATGTGTTAAGAGTGAATGTGTGTGATGAAAGCCAGCAACATTCCAGTGTTTAACTATAAATGTCAATGGTTTACGGGCGGTTCATAGGAAAGATGATTTTGAGCAGTGTTTACGTTGTTTTAAACCTAATGTTGTGTTTCTTCAAGAACTCAATTTTCGGAATGTGGGTGAATTGAGGATACGAGGTTATGTTGTGTACGGTGTGAATAGTCCACGGTTAAAGGGTGGTGTGGCAGTATTGATACGAGAAAACAGTCCTTTTCGGTTACATCATTGAGAAGTTGGATCTGACTGTCGTTTGGTGCGTGTTGACGGGTGGTGGGGTATGATGAGAGTCGGATTCATTAGCGTATATGGGCCTGCGGCAGGGGATGCGGTTACGAAAAATCAGTTTTTTCAGGAGACGCTTATGTATCATTTCCGGTCGCTTCCTGCAGTATCCGTCGTGGGAGGTGACTGGAATTGCATTACACGACGTCGGGATGTGGAACCGCGGGGTAGTGGGTTCTATTCTCAGCTTTTTGGTGATATTTTGCAAGGGGTTGCGTTGCGCGATGTGGGAGGTGATGTAGTTGGTAGTTGGTGCTTAGCACCCCTCTACTGTTTACCCAGACGAGCTATTCATAATTACACTCGCTCACCCACTGACTATAAACACAGAAATACTAATCTTAATCTTAAGATAATGAATCCTAACTAGTCATAAGTTTGCCTATGATACTCCAATATAGAAAAAAAAAATATAACAATGGTTATAAATGACCATAATTTTTAAAGGGGTGGACCGGTAAGCCAGCGGAAGGCCTCGGTCAGATGACCAAAAGCTCCAAAGGCGGGTCATCATCTGACTAAGACCCGCGTCAGGAAACATTTTTTCCTGTTTCCTGACGAACCTTACCTAACCTAACCTAACCTAACTCCAATATAGACACTTTGTATTGTGCCAAAACAAAAGCATTCACACTGCTAAACTCACAAATTATAATGTAGTCACATAGCCTTAATACCATAATCTGTAAGGATTTAATGTTAAGAATTAATCTAAGTCTGCCTGAAATGCTTAGCCATGCTAGGTGTCCTAGTGGCCCCCTCTGTAATTAGTATTTTATAACATGTAAACCACACAATATCCAAATCCTGCAAACCCCACATTGTAACCCTTATAGAGAATAAACTTGATTTGATTCAGAAACAACATGGCGCTAGGTGTGCGTCGGAGAGTGAATACGGTGGGCATTGAGCTCATCAGTGGGGCATTAACGCCTACGTCATCCGAGGTGTGGTGTTGCCAAAAATTATATGAGGCACATACGGCATCAGGGATGAAGACTTATATGGAGTGGCACTGAATGGTGCTTATAAGAACATAAGAAAGAAGGAACACTGCAACAGGTCTACTGACCCATGCGGAGCAAGTCCATGTCCCCTCCCGGATTAGCCCAATGAGCCACCCAGTCTGGCCACCCACTCAAGGAAGGAGCATGGCACCAGACCCAGCAGCATAAGCTAGTCAGGTCCAACTCACACCCACCCACACCCACTCATGTATTTATCTAATCTATTTCTAAAACTACACAACGTTTTAGCCTGAATAACTGTACTCGGGAGTTTGTTCCACTCATCCACAACTCAATTGCCAAACCAGTGCTTTCCTATATCCAAGAACTAGCTACAAGCAGTATTAAAACAGGGAAGTGTTTTTGGGTATGCCCAAATGAGATAAATCTGTGGACTAAAATCACAAGGGTATTAAAAGAGGTCAACATCAAAGCTGCTTTCATAGAAAACCTGGAAGCTTTCTACAACAGATGGGAACATAAAAAGTCTGGGCTGAATGGTACTGCCCTTGATACTGGCCATGTAGTCAGAAACTGTAAGGCTGGAGATGATGTCCTGGTAGTCAGTAAATGTGGGGCTGATAGTGCTGTCCTGGGAGACAGTAATGGTGAAGCTGGAGGTGCTGTCCTGGAAGACAGTAATGGTGAAGCTGGAGGTGCTGTCCTGGGAGACAGTAATGGTGAAGCTGGAGATGCTGTTCTGGGAGACAGTAATGGTGAAGCTGGAGATGCTGTCCTGGGAGACAGTAATGGTGAAGCTGGAGATTTTGTCCAGGTAGTCGGGAATTATACACAGGAAGGAATACATATAAATGACCTCATAGGGGACAGGAGCCATAGTAGGGAAACAAGTGTAGTCAAAGATAAGATAAAACCAATATTGCAAACTAGAAATACCGCAGGTGAAATTGCCGACCTAGAAAATGTACAGAGAACTTTCACGGCGCGCATAACGGAGATAAAACACCTCAGTTATTGGGAGCGCTTGAGGTTCCTAAACCTGTATTCCCTGGAACGCAGGAGGGAGAGATACATGATTATATACACCTGGAAAATCCTAGAGGGACTAGTACCGAACTTGCACACGAAAATCACTCACTACGAAAGCAAAAGACTTGGCAGACGATGCACCATCCCCCCAATGAAAAGCAGGGGTGTCACTAGCACGTTAAGAGACCATACAATAAGTGTCAGGGGCCCAAGACTGTTCAACTGCCTCCCAGCACACATAAGGGGGATTACCAACAGACCCCTGGCAGTCTTCAAGCTGGCACTGGACAAGCACCTAAAGTCAGTTCCTGATCAGCCGGGCTGTGGCTCATACGTTGGTTTGCGTGCAGCCAGCAGCAACAGCCTGGTTGATCAGGCTCTGATCCACCAGGAGGCCTGGTCACAGACCGGGCCGCGGGGGCGTTGACCCCCGGAACTCTCTCCAGGTAAACTCCAGGTATCCTTCCTGAATCTGAATTCTTCCAACTTGAAACCAATGCTGTGAGTCCTGTCTTGGCTGGAAATTTTCAGCATGCTATTTACATCCCCTTTATTTATTCCTGTTTTCTATTTGTACACCTCGATCATATCCCCCCTAATTCTACGCCTTTCTAGAGAGTGCAGATTCAGGGCCCTCAGTCTATCCTCATAGGGAAGATTTCTGATACATGGGATCATCTTTGTCATCCTCCTCTGTACGTTTTCCAGAGCATTTATATCCATTCTGTAATACGGTGACCAGAACCAAGCAGCATAGTCTAAATGAGGCCTAACCAAGGATATATAGAGTTAAAGAACAACCTGAGGACTTCTATTATTTATACTTCTAGATATGAAGCCAAGAATTCTGCTAGCTTTATTGCGAACACTAATGCACTGTTGTCTTGGTTTTAGATTACTGCTAACCAGAACTCCTAAATCCTTTTTGCAATCAGTAGTATTAAGATCTACATTATTTAGTTTACATGTGGCATGGTTATTTACCTGTCCAACATTTAGAACTTTGCATTTGTCAATATTAAACTGCATCTGCCACTTCTCCGACCATTGCATCGGTCTATTCAAATCATCCTGGAGTGCTCTAGTGTCCTCATTAGAATGAATTGGACAGCCTATTTTAGTGTCATCAGCAAATTTGCTTATGTCGCTATTTATTCCCTCATCTATGTCGTTTATGTAAATTGTGAACAACAACGGGCCCAACGCTGACCCCTGAGGAACACTGCTTGTGACGTGCCCCCATTCTGATTTCTCCCCATTTATGCAAACTCTCTGCTGCCTATTTGTCAGCCATGCCTCTACCCAGGAAAAAAATTTCTCCTATTCCATGAGCCTTAACTTTCCTCAATAACCTCTGGTGTGGAACTTTATCGAAAGCCTTACTGAAGTCTATATACACAATATCATATTTATTACCATGATCTACCTCCTCAAACACCTTAGTGAAAAACGTTAGTAAATTCGTAAGACAGGAACACCCCTTTGTAAAACCATGTTGAGATTCATTAATCAATCTGTGCCTATCAAGATGGCTACGAATTGTTTTGGCAATTGATTCCGTAAATTTTCCCACTATGGAGGTAAGGCTTATTGGTCTATAGTTCAATGCCACGGACCTGTCACCTGCCTTGTAAATAGGTATTACATTCTCCATTTTCCACTTATCAGGCACTATGCCAGTTTGTAGTGATATGTTAAAAAGATTAGCCAAAGGTATGCTAAGTTTCTCTTTACATTCCTTTCACACTCTTGCAAACAGTTCATCAGGACCTGGGGATTTGTTAGGTTTTAGTTTCTCTATTTGTCTGAGGACCATGTCACTAGTTACCGCAATCGTGCATAGTTTATTATCAACCTGTTCTACATAACAAACATTAGTAAGCCACCACTCGAATACAACAAAGTTTCATTTAGACTCCATGACGAGGCCTCAATAAGGAATTTCACAGCAGACCTAGAGACTGTTGACTGGCCTACAGAATTCTCCAATGCCAGTGGTATTGACAATTGGACAGACATTTTTCTTAACAAAACACTTAGACTATACAACAAACATTGTCCTATAAAAACGAAACAGATCACGAATAAAGGGGCTCGGTTACCCATGGCTAACCAGCAGCATTCTGAAATTCATTGATAAGAAACACCAATATGAAAAGCAATATAGACAGGGCTTAATACACAAAGATATTCTTAAACACTATTCATCAGTTCTCACCAAATTAATAAAGAAAGCCAAACAACTGTACTACTCCATCAGATTCACTTACACAAGAGGAGATATAAAAAAGATCTGGAAAACACGTTCCCAGATTCTGGGGACCCACAAACTGAAAAAAACAAGAATATTGTCCTAACTAAACCTAATGAAACACCACTGCATCCCACTGATACAGCTAACAAGATAAACGGCTTCTTCTCAAACATAGGACCTGGCAACTGAGGGAAAAGGAAGGATGAGGTTCCTTGCAAATGAGACAAGAAGGAAGAAGACTACAAGAGGTATTGGAATGATCTGCTGCACCACAGACTGGGCATTCTGCCACAGATCTGCAGCGTTTAGCAGGGTGCCCAAATTGCCAGCAATTACGACACTGTTGGGGAGTGGGTACTACTTGACGGACATCTAGGCGATGGCCCGTAATATAGACAGAAGACAGAAGTTCACGGCAGTCGAAGATTAAACGAGCAATGTTACTGGGAAAGAATCTCCAACCACGAGTGGACAGGATGTATGTACAGTGGAACCTCAAATTTGGAACATATCGCTTATCAAACTCTTCAAAAATCGACCACTTTTTTCGAACCAATTTTGTCCCAGGTACCGGACCTGTTTGCCAGCCTGCTCTATTTGCGTCCCTGCGCCGTGAGCCAGTCTGGCTTTGTTGATACTTGAGTAAATGCTAACATGCGTTCTCATTCAAACATTTTATGATTAATTCATTGTTTAGTGCTTGTGTGACTGTGAAATAAGCTATCATGGGCCCAAAGAAATAAGTCACTCTGTCTGACTTTTTTGAGTTATCCTAGGTTTAAATGCTTACCAAAAAAAAGACCACAGACAATCGATCAGGTTGAGAAGTTGCTGCTGTGGATCAAGGATAAAGAGATGGCAGGTTAGTGTGTTTCAGAGACATTATTTGTACAGAGTGATTTTTTGTCTTGCAGGGATATTTTAGAACAATTAGTCCTTCAAAACCTCCTTATTCTTAAGGTAGATACAGTGGAACCTCAAATTTCAAACTTAAACCATTCCAGAAGCTACAGTGGAACCTCAAATATCAAACTTAATCCGTTCCAGGAGCTAGTTCTAAATTCGAAAAGTCTGAAAATCGAAGCAATATTTCCCATAAGAAATAATGGAAATACAATTAATCTGTTCCAAAAACCCAAAAATATTCACAAAAAAAATACATTTTATAGAGCTTAATTAGTTTTACATACAACGAATACTACAGTGGACCCCTGCCTAATGAATGCATCACATAACGTTAATTCCACCATACAAAGCACTTGAACGCAAAAATTTTGCCTCGCCTAACGATAAAAAGCTCGCCCAACGTGATTCCTCCCAAACCTGTCTGTACAGCCTGAGCGCCTCAGCTTCCCTGCCATCATTGTTTACAAGCCAGGGTGGCCGGTTGCATACATATATTCGATACATTTTGTATTATTCCATTGTTTATAGTGCTTGTAACTGCTAATTAAGCCACCATGGGCCGAAAGAAAGCTTCTAGTGCCACCCCTGTGGTAAAAAGGGTGAGAAATACGTACTATCGTACCACGGTCAGCTGCTGCTGCACCACAGTCAGCTGTTGTTGCACCATGGTCAGCTGTTGGTGCACCACCGTCAGCTGTTGCTGCACCACCGTCAGCTGTTGCTGCACCACGGTCAGCCGTTGCTGCACCAGTCACCTGTTGCTGAACCATGGTCAGCTGCTGCTGCTCCATGGTCAGCTGCTACTGCACCATGGTCAGCTGTTGCTGCACCATGGTCAGCTGTTGCTGCACCACGGTCAGCCGTTGCTGCACCAGTCAGCTGTTGCTGAACCATGGTCAGCTGCTGCTGCACCATGGTCAGCTGCTACTGCACCATGGTCAGCTGCTGCTGCACCACAGTCAGCTGCTGCTGCACCATTGTCAGCTGCTGCTGCACCACCATCAGCTGTTGCTGCACCACAGTCAGCTGCTACTGCACCACAGTCAGCTGCTGCTGCACCACCGTCAGCTGTTGCTGCACCACCGTCAGCTGTTGCTGCTTCTGCACCACCATCAGCTGTTGCTCCACCACCATCAGCTGTACTACTCAAAGATGTGGAGTGTGTGTTGTTGGTGTGGCTTAACAGGAAACAATTACTGAGAAACAATTAACCCCAGATGGTTAGCCAGCAGGATAACCCAAGAAAGCCAGTGCATCGAGGACTGTCTAACTTATTTCCATTGGGGTCCTTAATCTTGTCCCCCAGGATGCGACCCACAACAGTTGACTAACACCCAGGTGAACAGGAAAAAATGTCTGGAACTAGTGCTCATATTGGTAAATTTAAGGCTAGAAACGGTGGCATACACAGTGTGATAAGGCATGGTGAAGCTGAAAAATTCCAACCCCAACAAATGTTCAATTGTGACTAAACAAGCTTGTTCCGGAAGAAAATGCCAAACAGGACTTACATTACTCAAAAGAAAAAGGCTCTCCCAGGACATAAGCCTGTGAAAGACAGGCTAAATCTCATGTTTTGTTGTAATGCTAGTGGGGATTGCAAAGTGAAGCCTTTACTCATGTATCACTCTGAAAATCCTAGAGTGTTCAAGAAAAACAGTGTCTCATTACTCATCAATACTCTTCAATAAAGGTGTCATTTTAACATTTATTTATGTAGTTATTGTGCATGTCTCATTGTTTTCTTTGTAGGGAAATGTATATTTCATGAAAAAAAACTAAATTTTTAATACTTTTTGCTGTCTGGAACGGATTAATTAGATTTTCGTTATTTTTTATGGGAAAATTAATTCAGCTCATGATAATTTTGGCTAACGATGAGCTCTCAGGAACGTATTAATATCGTTAGGCGAGGGTCCACTGTATAGTGCTCACTTATGTATATAAATATAAAATAACATTTTTACTTACCTTTATTGAAGATTGGTGATGGCATCTGGAAGATAGGGAGGAGGAGAGAGGGAGTTGGGGTTAGTGTTTGGAAGGGGAATCCCCTTCCATGAGGACTTCAGGTAAAGCCCTCTCTGGGGTTACTTCCCATCTCTGTCTTTTAATGCCACTAGGACCAGCTTGAGAGTCACTGGACCCCTGTCTCACAAAATAACTGTCCACAGTCCTCTGTTTCTGGCGCCTCTAACATTTCCCTTAAATGGGACATGGTTCTGTCACTGAACTGGTTCCAGGAGTTTTCTGTACCAGATAGGCATGCAACTTCCTTGCCTTTTTGCAAATGACGTTCTCTGAAACACTATCACCTGCCATCTCTTTATCCTTGATCCATACCATCAACAACTTCTCAACCTCTTCAACTATTTGTGGTCTTTTTTTGGTTAGCATATTAAAACCTTTCGCAACATCAGCTTCCATGATTTGTTCTTTCTTTGCCAGGATAGAACCGATGGGTGACTTGATTTTCCCATACATTCTGGCAAGCTCAGCAATTCTTACACCACTCTCATACTTCTGCATTATTTCCTTCACATCTATGGTGTTTCTCACTTTCTTTACCACAAGGGGTACCACTAGCAAGTTTCTTTGGGCCCATGGTAGTTTATTTCACAGTCCCACAAGCACTAAACACAATGAAATAATCGTAAAATGTTTGAATGAGAGCGCAGGTTAGTGTTCACTTAATCATCAACAAAGCCAGATTGGCTCATGGCACCTGCGCAGGGACACGGATAGAGCGGGCTGGCGGACAGGTCCGGTACCCGGCGGTCCGAAAATAGGGGCGCGTTCAATGATAGGGACAAAGTTCGTTCAAAAAAAGGGTTCTATTTTTGAAACGTTCAATAAGTGATACTTTCTAAATTTGAGGTTCCACTGTAGTTCTAAACTCAAAATGTTTGAAAGGCGAAGCAATATTTCCCATAAGAAATAATGGAAATACAATTAATCCATTCCAGAAACCCAAAAATATTCACAAAAAAATACATTTTATAGATAGTATTACATTATAGTTTTGCATACACACAACAAATATAGTGTAGTACAATTAATAAATTTAAATAAGCATATAAAATAACATTTTTACTTACCTTTATTGAAGACTGGTGATGGGATCTGGAATATAGGAAGGAGAGAGGGAGTTGGGGTTAATGTTTGGAAGGGAAATCCCCCTCCATAAGGGCTTTAGGTACCAAAGCCCCCTCTGGGGTTACTTCCCTTCCCTGCCTTTTAATGCCACTAGGACCAGCTTGAGAGTCACTGGACCCCTGTCTCACAAAATAACTGTCCATAGTCCTCTGTTTTTGGCACTTCTTTAAGATTTCCCTAATATGGGACATGGTTCTGTCACTGAACTTGTTGCAAAATAGCTTGTTTCAGCTTTCTCAGGGTGGTACTTCTCCACAAACATTTGGACATCATTCCACTTGGCGCAATCTCCTTAATCTTTGAAGTGGCATGCAACTTCCTTGCCTTTTCACAAATAATCGTCTCTGAAACACTATCACCTGCCATCTCTTTATCCTTGATCCACACCAGTAACAACTATTCAACCTGATCGATTGTCTGTCTTTTTTTGGTTAGCATATCAACACCTTTCACAACATCAGCTTCCTAGATTTGTTCTTTCTTTGCCAGGATAGAAGCAATGGACGACTTGTTTTTCCCGTACATCCTGGCAAGCTCAACAAGTTGCACACCACTCTCATAATTCTGTATTTCCTTTGCCACATCTATGGTTTCTTTACCACAGGGGCACCACTAGCAAGTTTCTTTGGGCCCATAGTAGCTTATTTCACAGTCCCAAAAGCACTAAACACAATGAATTAATCGTAAAATGTTTGAATGAGACTGCAGGTTAGTGTTCACTCAAGCATCAACAAAGCCAGGCTGGCTCATGGCGCCTGCGTGGGGACTCGGACAGAGCGGGCTGGCAGACAGGTCCGGTACGCGGCAGTTCGAAAGAAGGGGCAAGTTTGATAATAAGGACAAAGTTGGTTCGAAAAAAGCAGTCGATTTTCGAAGTGTTCGATAAGCAATACGTTTGAAATTTGAGGTTCCACTGTATATAGAGTGAAGCATACGAAAGGAATATTTTTCTACAGTTATCCCCCAGTGTTTGACTAGAGAAAGCATAATTCTTCCGACACTACCTACACAGCTGCTTTGTAAACAAATCTCACATTTTCATCAATTTTTATTCTGTGAATGTATTTATCATGTTTATATGCTATGTAACGTGTTTCTTATATAATTTTGAGGAAAATATAATAAATGGATTAATGAAAATGTCTATATTATTGTAAAATAATACATTTAATATGCCCAAGAGTGATTATTACATAGTATTGGCATCACGAGTAGAGAGACTCTTAGCAATTTTAATATGTACCTGCACACCAGCACAGTAAGTATACTATTTAGGTATGGGTACACACAAGTATAATTATCAGAGTACACATAAAATACGCAATAACTTTAAAACACTTGAAATTTTGGAAAGTTTCCAGACATAATAGATGTGGTCATGGAGAATGTAAACTAACCGGGTGGGGCACGCCGTATTATAAAGAATGCTTGCCATACAGCAAATTTTGGTCATAATTTGACATTGCCATATTAGCACATCGCCATAAAGTGGGGCCCTACTGTAATTTGTTATGAATCAATTCAGACCAACGTTGCCAATAGTTGCAAATGTGGCTAGAGATTACAGCAAAATAATCCAAAAATTAAATACTTCTGTGCAAAATTTTGAGGTCATGCGCCACTGACCGTGCAGCAGTCTGCTTGCTCATTGCCTTGAACATCACCCCCATGAAGGAACTTTCTAAAAAGTTTGGACAGAATATATTACCTGCAGTCAGGACACCCGAATCTGCATGACAGTGTCTTCCATTGCAGACACTGCAAGGCTCCAGGCGGACATCAACCAAAATCTTTCAGTGGGCTGCATAAAACAATATGAAGTTCAACGATGAGAAATTTCAATTACTCAGATATGGTAAACACGAGGAAATTAAATCTTCATCAGAGTACAAAACAAATTCTGGCCACAAAATAGAGCGAAACACCAACGTCAAAGACCTGGGAGTGATCATGTCGGAGGATCTCACCTTCAAGGACCATAACATTGTATCAATCGCATCTGCTAGAAAAATGACAGGATGGATAATGAGAACCTTCAAAACTAGGGAGGCCAAGCCCATGATGACACTCTTCAGGTCACTTGTTCTATCTAGGCTGGAATATTGCTGCACACTAACAGCACCTTTCAAGGCAGGTGAAATTGCTGACCTAGAAAATATACAGAGAACCTTCACGGCGCGCATAACGGAGATAAAACACCTCAATTACTGGGAGCGCTTGAGGTTCCTAAACCTGTATTTCTTGGAATGCAGGCGGGAGAGATACATGATTATATACACCTGGAAAATCCTAGAGGGACTAGTACCGAACTTGCACACGGAAATCACTCACTACGAAAGCAAAAGACTTGGCAGACGATGCAACATCCCCCCAATGAAAAGCAGGGGTGTCACTAGCGCGTTAAGAGACCATACAGTAAGTGTCAGAGGCCCGAGACTGTTCAACTGCGTCCCAGCACACATAAGGGGGATTACCAACAGACCCCTGGCAGTCTTCAAGCTGGCACTGGACAAGCACCTAAAGTCGGTTCCGGCTGGTCGGGCTGTGGCTCGTACGTTGGTTTGCGTGCAGCCAGCAGTAACAGCCTGGTTGATCAGGCTTTGATCCACCAGGAGGCCTGGTCACAGACCGGGCCGTGGGGGCGTTGACCCCCGGAACTCTCTCCAGGTAAACTCCAGGTAAATGCAATATGCATGGCATTTGATTTCTTTATAAGACTGAAATCATCAATGTAATGAATTACACATTTAAATATATTATTATTATTATAATCAAAAAGAAGCACTAAGCCACAAGGACTATACAGCGCTGCAGGGCAAAAGGGAGATGGATGAGTAATAGGTTACGGATAACAGCGGGGTAGTGGATGGTGAAAGGGTAAAGGGCAGCAAGAGACTGAACTAGAAAGGGCTGAGGGGAGTGCGAAAAGTATCATCAGAGTTTGTGGAGTAAATCAGTCGTTGTCAAGAAGTCAATGAGAGAGTCAGGATTAAAGGAGGGTCCATCAGCAAGAAGGGAAGGTAAAGAGAGAGTAGTAGAACGAAGACGACGTTGGAGGTAAATTCTGCGTGCTCGTTGATAGAGAGGGCAGTCTAACAGAATGTGGCTAATCGATACTGGAACTTGACACTGCTCACAGAGAGGAACAGGGTGCCTCTCCATGAGATACCCATGAGTAAGACGAGTGTGGCCAATGCGAAGGCAGGAGAGAGTGGTCTCCCAACCTCGGCACTGATGACAAGAAGACGGCCAGTAACCTATGCTCGGTTTAATAGAATGAAGTTTGTTACCGAGCAGAGTTGACCAACGTTGTTGCCAACGGGTGCGAAGGTGGGTAGCTATTGCAGCAAAATAGTCCAGAAATGGAACACCTCGATAGGAAATCGGTAGGTCATGTACTGCTGACCGCGCAGCAGTGTCTGCCTGTTCATTGCCCTGTACGTCGACATGACCAGGGACCCAACAAAAAACAATATCTTTATGTTTGGTAAAAATACGGTGTAGCCAAAGTTGGATACGGAGAACTAGGGGATGAGATGTATCAAATTTTCATATAGCCTGTAGAGCACTAAGGGAGTCTGAGACTACTACAAATGATGACACAGGCATAGATGCGATACGAATAAGTGCTGCAAGAATGGCATACAGTTCAGCAGTAAAAATGCTAGCTGAAGATAGTAAATGCCCCCGCACGACGCTGTCCGGAAACACTGCTGCGAATCCGACACCGTCTGAAGACTTAGAGCCATCTGTGTACACAGCGGTGGCATGAGAATGGGAGTGGAAGTGATCAAGAAAAAGAGAGCGGGAAGCCACCGTAGGCAGTTGAGCTTTCGAGCAAGGGAGTGAGAAAGAACAGACCCGAACAGCTGGAACTTCCCAGGGGGGTAGGGAAAAGTGAGATGCTACATGAACATATAAAGGTGGTAACTGAAGGGAAGACAAGAGTGAATGTAGGTGAAGAGAAAAGGGACGGAGCAAACAGGGGCGGCGAACGAATAAAGAATGTCTACTAATATCGGTGACCATTCTATAAATGGAAGGATTGTGTAGATCGTGAGAGCGTACATAGTAGCGAAGGCAATGGGCATCACGGCGATCAGACAAGGATGGAACATTTGCTTCTGCATAGAGGCTCTCAACAGGGGAAGAGCGAAAAGCACCAAGGCATAAACGTAATCCTTGGTGATGGATGGGGTTAAGGCTAGAGAGAGTAGCAGGAGAGGCCGGGGAATAAATCTGGTCACCATAATCGAGTTTCGATAAAACGAGGGCTGAATGTAGGCGAAGCAGAGTTCGACGATCAGCTCCCCAGGAAAGATGAGCAAGGGTTTTAAGAAGGTTTAGCCGGCTGTGACAAGTTGCCTTCAGAGAGGTAATGTGAGGTTTCCAGGATAACCGACGGTCAAAGAGAAGGCCTAGAAACCTGACTGTATCACGTTCGGGGATACGGGAGCCATAGAGATACAAAGGATGATCGGAGATAACAGAGCGTCTAGTGAAAGTAATTTGGTGAGTTTTGGTACTTGAAAATTTAAACCCATGCGTGGTGGCCCAAGTGGAAACACGGTCGACCGCATGCTGGAGAGAAACTGCAATAAGGTGACAGTCAGCGCCTGCACAAGCAATAGCGAAGTCATCAACATAGAGTGATGACCAAATATTGGGTGGAAGAACAGAGGCCAAATCATTTATAGCAAGGAGAAAAAGTGTTGTGCTTAGAACACATCCCTGAGGGACACCTTCAGCTTGGACGAAGTCCGGGGAAAGAACATTATTGACTCGAACACGGAAATGTCTGTCAGTTAAAAAGTTCTTAAGGAAGGATGGTAGATTGCCTCGGAGGCCTAAGGAATGGGCCTGGGCCAAAATATTATACCTCCAAGTTGTGTCATATGCCTTCTCAAGGTCAAAAAATATGGCAATAACTGAGTGATTATTCGCAAAGGCATTACGAACATACGTATCCAAGCGTAGTAAGGGGTCTATGGTAGAACGACCCTTACAAAAGCCATATTGACTAGCGGAGAGACTGTTGTGTGTCTCTAAATACCACATTAAACGTCGATTTACGAGACGTTCCATCACTTTGCAAACTGCACTAGTAAGAGCGATGGGGCGATAGTGGGAGGCATCATGTCCTGTAGTACCCGGTTTGCGGAAAGGGAGAACAATGGCAGATTTCCACAGCTGGGGAAGAACTCCTTGTGCCCAAATAAGATTGAAGAGGTGTAAGAGGACTACAAGGGCTGACCGATGTAAATGTTGTAACATACGAATATGAATGTCGTCAGGCCCAGCTGCCGATGATCGGCAAGCTGAGAGCGTTGCCTCCAGTTCTTGAAGTGTAAAAGGCACATTATACTGTTCTTCTCTGAGAGAAGAAAAGTCCAAGGGTACTAACTCTCTGGCAGACTTTGAGGAAAGAAACGAGGGGCATAGATGGAGCCCTCGGGAAATACGGACCAGATGTGTGCCAAGTTCAATGGCAACGTCGAGAGGGTTTGCTACATCAACACCAGCGACCCGTAGAACAGGAGCCGGGTCAGGAGAGTATTTACCACTCAATTTCCTCACTTTTTTCCAGACTGCACTCATAGAAGAAGCAGAGGTGATGGTGGAAACATAGTCTCACCAACAAGTGCGTTTAGCTTCACGGATGACACGGCGAGCGATCGCACGCTTCTGCTTAAAATCAAGAAGTCTCTCAGCGGTTCTATTGTACCGGTACCTGCCCCATGCAGCACGTTTCAAACGTACTGCACGAGCACAAGCAGGAGACCACCAAGGCACGCACTTCTGAGAATGCCTGCCTGAGGTTTGGGGTATAGAATGAGAAGCTGCGGTATAAACTGACGTCGAGAAGATGTGTAGGAGCTCATCAATGGAGGATGAAGAAGGAACCTCACTAAAAGCAGTGAGGTGTGAGTAAAGATCCCAATTTGCCCGATCAAATTGCCAGCGAGGGCTACGGAAAGGTGGTGAATAGGAAGGAGAAGTAAGAATGATCGGAAAATGATCGCTGTCATGTAAGTCTGGTAGAACAGACCAGGTGAAGTCTAGTGCAGTGGAGGAAGAGCAGACTGATAGATCGATGCAAGAGAGAGTATGAGTACGAGGATCAAAATGGGTGGGAGTACCCGTATTTAAAACATGGAGGGGGTGAGAGGCGAGAAAAGCCTCCAACTGGATGCCATGTGAGTCACAATGAGACCCCCCCCAGAGGAAATGGTGGGCATTAAAATCACCAAGTAACAGAAGTGGTGGCGGTAAGGATGAAACAAGAAAGGCAAAGTCTGGGATAGAAAATGCCCGAGAAGGAGAGAGATATAAAGAACATATTGTAAACCACTTATTCAAGTGGATACGGGCTGCAGTGTAATGCAGCGAGGTATGGACAAATAGTTGACAGTACGGAATATCATTGCGTAGAAGAAGGGCACTTTCATTAAAGGTCCCATCTGAGAAAGGATCCGAAGAATACAATAAATTATAGCCTGAGATAGGTTGGAAAACAGCCGAGTGTAATTTTGGTTCTTGTAAGCAAGCACCAACAGGGGAAAACCTGGAAAGCAACATCTGAAGCTCACCCCGATTACCCCTGAGGCCACGGATATTCCACTGTAAATAGGCCATGATTGGCGATGAAGAAAATACCAGGAATCTGCAGGTAAAAGCACCTACGGACTAGAGGGGTTAGAAAAGTCAACGTGTGGTGGCATTGGAAGACGTTCAAGTAGCAAAGGAACGGAGCGTTGCGAAGAATGGGGTTGTGAAGATGGAGGAGAGGGAAGAGAAGGAACAGGAAGTGAATCAGTGTCCATTGAAGGTTTAGTCTCTGCAATATATTCTGAAATGGCTTCAAGTGTTTCTGAATTCAAAGATGTATGGGAGACCATATTGGAGATAGAAGGAGGAGGGTGAGTAAAGATTGGGACAGTAATGGACTGTACCAAAGTAGAGGGGGAGGGAAGAGTGTAAGGGACTGGAGATGAAGTGTGGGGGGGGGACAGAAGAGGCAGAAACCTGGGAGGTGGCAGAAGAGGGAGAAACTTGGGAGGGGACGGGGGTGGAAGGCATAGTACGAGGAGGAGGGTGAATCTCCACACTTGTAATAGAGCCAGAGAGAGGGGAAGAACTAGGTACAGAGACTGGAAAGGTAAAGTGTGGAGGTGGAAGAAGGGAAGGAAGGGGCAAAGAAGATTTGAGCAATGTGGATTTTTTGGACTTCTGAGTAGAGGGGCGATTGGTATTAGGTGTCGTACGAGGTCTTGTCGATACTGGGGCTTGTGAGGAAGGACGCGAAGATGTGAGAACAGACTGAGTTGTAGTCGGGACATCAGAGCCAAGGACAGCAAAAGGATTAGATGCCGTAGTGGCTATGGGAGGGGTAACAACAGAGGAGGCTGCAGAAGATGGGACCCCAGAAGTGGGGGGATGTTTGGAAACACGAGAATAAGAAACACGGGGTAGTCTCCCTTGGAGGCGGAGATGAGTAACTGCCATAGCATAAGGGAGACCTTCTGCCTCTTTGAGGCAACGGATTTCACGTTCATTTAAGTAGACCTGGCAACGGCGGGAGTACGAAGGGTGAGCTTCATTACAATTAAGGCAAGATGGAGGTTGACTGCAAGATGTATTAGAATGGTCGTCGGCACCACAGACTGGGCATTCGGCCATAGATCTGCAATATTTCGCTGGGTGACCAAAACGCCAGCAATTTCTACATTGTTGCGGTGTAGGTATCACCTTTCGAACTTGTAACCGATGTCCCGCGACATATACAGAGGACGGGAGTTCTCGGCTGTCAAAAGTTAAACGAGCCACATTGCAAGGGTAACGTCTCCGCCCCCGGGCAGGAAGGACATAAGTGTCTACTTTGAGGATTGGGAGATCCTGGAGTTCCAGCTGTTCAAAAATGTCATTGCCACATGACTGGAAATTCTGTTGGACTATGGTATGGGGCAGAATGACAGTACCACTACAAGAATTGAGAGAAAGATGTTTTTCAATAGTGATAGGAGTAGTATCGATATTCGAAAGGAGAGAAAGATCATGAGCTTGGGTAGCATTCTGGACAGTGACGATGCGCATACCGCTCTTGAGAGCATGAAATGAAATATCTCTACCAACATGACGCAGGAGCGCTTTGCCAATACTATGGTCAGAAAGGTAGGCAGAAGAAGAAGTCGGTCTTAAAGTAAAGAATTTAGTCCATTGTGTGGTCCGAAACTGAGCGTGGAGAGGGAGTGCTTGACGTGTCGGTCTTTTCCGAGTAGAATGGGAAGGTAACGAAGGAGCATCATCAGGAGATTGACGTTGGCGTTTAGGAGTAGGACCGGAGTTGGTCCGGCGTGAAATGGGCGGGCGATTCGAAAATTGCCGTACCGTAGAGGGAGAAGCCGGAAGCATAGTCAAAGGAGAGCGGAGTTCAGACAAATCGAAGGAGTCAGTCGAAGCCCCGGTACCTGAAGCGGGTGAGGAAACAGCACCAGCAAGAGGTACAGGGGCATCAGGAGTGTCCGAAGAGTGGTCTAAACACAAGGCAGGGTCAGAATGGGGTGCGGTATCAAGAAGGGGCCCGGGGGTAGTGGGTTCATGGACTAGGGCTGCCATGGTTAGGTTACTCCTTTGCTTTTTGTTTTTAAGAAAAAAAAAGAAAGAAGAAAAGAAAATAAAAATAAAAAAAAGAATAAAAAAAGGGGGGAGCAGGGAGGAATAGTTCCCAGGAGGAATGAAAGGGCCGGAAATCTCCCTCCGCGCCCAAGAGGACCTCAGCACCGCTAGTAGCGCAGATGCAGCATGGAACCCGTGCCATACCCTACCCTTCATGCCAGTAAACCAGCAATCCGGGATAGCAACCTCACATCTGCCGAGCTACCTCGGTGGATAAAAGAGAGGGCGGCCGGATATCCGCCACAAAGCATACCTCCTTCGGCCACCACCCCCGGAATCCGAAAGGTGGCTTCCAGAGATACACCCATCGCCCGAAAGACACCCAAAGCTACTCCGGGATACCGGAGAGGGATCGGGACATCCCCAGGCAATCCAGATTCCATGGCAAACTATGCCACCGCCAAGAACCTCAACGGAATGGGATGGACCCCGGTGTCCTTTATCCTACCTAGGAACTAGCGTGCCTGTGGGAGAAATCCCAAAGGCCAAAAAGAGGATGGGCAAAAGGGAGGGGTGAGGAGGAGGAGGAGGAATGGAAAAAGGGGAGGATGGGGAGGAGGGGGAGGATGGGATAGGGGAGGGGAGAATGGGGGGTAATTAGGTTCGGTCTGAGGAAGAAGACCGACAGGGCTAATTCCTCAGACCAAGAGCCTCTTCACCACGCCAAGGAGCCCCCCTTGAAGAGGCATCATGTATCTTGGTAAATAAGTTGCAATGTGCTATTTCATCACTGAGTGGTAAATATGTATCCTTCACAAAATCCTTTGCTAATAATGCACATCATAAACTAAAATTAAACATGACTTCATAGTTGAGTTTAAGATATAAAAATATGATACAACTCAAAGTTAACAAAAGTCCTCAAATTCCTATTTAAATGGTGATGCAATAAAAAGAAACCAAGATGATTCTAGCAATGTCTACATGAAGCAATGCTTCTATAGATCATACATCTATTAGCAGTCATACATTTTTTAGCACAGTCAGTCAAACATCTATTAGCACAGTCAAACATCTATTAGTAGTCAAACATCAATTAGCACAGTCAGTCCTGGCAGTCACTACATGTATTTGGTATATATTATTGAAAAGAAGAAGAAAAACTTTATAAAACTGGGTTGCTTAAATGTGCGTGGATGTAGTGCGGATGACAAGAAACAGATGATTGCTGATGTTATGAATGAAAAGAAGTTGGATGTCCTGGCCCTAAGCGAAACAAAGCTGAAGGGGGTAGGAGAGTTTCAGTGGGGGGAAATAAATGGGATTAAATCTGGAGTATCTGAGAGAGTTAGAGCAAAGGAAGGGGTAGCAGTAATGTTAAATGATCAGTTATGGAAGGAGAAAAGAGAATATGAATGTGTAAATTCAAGAATTATGTGGATTAAAGTAAAGGTTGGATGCGAGAAGTGGGTCATAATAAGCGTGTATGCACCTGGAGAAGAGAGGAATGCAGAGGAGAGAGAGAGATTTTGGGAGATGTTAAGTGAATGTATAGGAGCCTTTGAACCAAGTGAGAGAGTAATTGTGGTAGGGGACTTGAATGCTAAAGTAGGAGAAACTTTTAGAGAGGGTGTGGTAGGTAAGTTTGGGGTGCCAGGTGTAAATGATAATGGGAGCCCTTTGATTGAACTTTGTATAGAAAGGGGTTTAGTTATAGGTAATACATATTTTAAGAAAAAGAGGATAAATAAGTATACACGATATGATGTAGGGCGAAATGACAGTAGTTTGTTGGATTATGTATTGGTAGATAAAAGACTGTTGAGTAGACTTCAGGATGTACATGTTTATAGAGGGGCCACAGATATATCAGATCACTTTCTAGTTGTAGCTATACTGAGAGTAAAAGGTAGATGGGATACAAGGAGAATAGAAGCATCAGGGAAGAGAGAGGTGAAGGTTTATAAACTAAAAGAGGAGGCAGTTAGGGTAAGATATAAACAGCTATTGGAGGATAGATGGGCTAATGAGAGCATAGGCAATGGGGTCGAAGAGGTATGGGGTAGGTTTAAAAATGTAGTGTTAGAGTGTTCAGCAGAAGTTTGTGGTTACAGGAAAGTGGGTGCAGGAGGGAAGAGGAGCGATTGGTGGAATGATGATGTAAAGAGAGTAGTAAGGGAGAAAAAGTTAGCATATGAGAAGTTTTTACAAAGTAGAAGTGATGCAAGGAGGGAAGAGTATATGGAGAAAAAGAGAGAAGTTAAGAGAGTGGTGAAGCAATGTAAAAAGAGAGCAAATGAGAGAGTGGGTGAGATGTTATCAACAAATTTTGTTGAAAATAAGAAAAAGTTTTGGAGTGAGATTAACAAGTTAAGAAAGCCTAGAGAACAAATGGATTTGTCAGTTAAAAATAGGAGAGGAGAGTTATTAAATGGAGAGTTAGAGGTATTGGGAAGATGGAAGGAATATTTTGAGGAATTGTTAAATGTTGATGAAGATAGGGAAGCTGTGATTTCGTGTATAGGGCAAGGAGGAATAACATCTTGTAGGAGTGAGGAAGAGCCAGTTGTGAGTGTGGGGGAAGTTCGTGAGGCAGTAGGTAAAATGAAAGGGGGTAAGGCAGCCGGGATTGATGGGATAAAGATAGAAATGTTAAAAGCAGGTGGGGATATAGTTTTGGAGTGGTTGGTGCAATTATTTAATAAATGTATGGAAGAGGGTAAGGTACCTAGGGATTGGCAGAGAGCATGCATAGTTCCTTTGTATAAAGGCAAAGGGGATAAAAGAGAGTGCAAAAATTATAGGGGGATAAGTCTGTTGAGTGTACCTGGTAAAGTGTATGGTAGAGTTATAATTGAAAGAATTAAGAGTAAGACGGAGAATAGGATAGCAGATGAACAAGGAGGCTTTAGGAAAGGTAGGGGGTGTGTGGACCAGGTGTTTACAGTGAAACATATAAGTGAACAGTATTTAGATAAGGCTAAAGAGGTCTTTGTGGCATTTATGGATTTGGAAAAGGCGTATGACAGGGTGGATAGGGGGGCAATGTGGCAGATGTTGCAAGTGTATGGTGTAGGAGGTAGGTTACTGAAAGCAGTGAAGAGTTTTTACGAGGATAGTGAGGCTCAAGTTAGAGTATGTAGGAAAGAGGGAAATTTTTTCCCAGTAAAAGTAGGCCTTAGACAAGGATGTGTGATGTCACCGTGGTTGTTTAATATATTTATAGATGGGGTTGTAAGAGAAGTAAATGCGAGGGTTTTGGCAAGAGGCGTGGAGTTAAAAGATAAAGAATCACACACAAAGTGGGAGTTGTCACAGCTGCTCTTTGCTGATGACACTGTGCTCTTGGGAGATTCTGAAGAGAAGTTGCAGAGATTGGTGGATGAATTTGGTAGGGTGTGCAAAAGAAGAAAATTAAAGGTGAATACAGGAAAGAGTAAGGTTATGAGGATAACAAAAAGATTAGGTGATGAAAGATTGAATATCAGATTGGAGGGAGAGAGTATGGAGGAGGTGAACGTATTCAGATATTTGGGAGTGGACGTGTCAGCGGATGGGTCTATGAAAGATGAGGTGAATCATAGAATTGATGAGGGAAAAAGAGTGAGTGGTGCACTTAGGAGTCTGTGGAAACAAAGAACTTTGTCCTTGGAGGCAAAGAGGGGAATGTATGAGAGTATAGTTTTACCAACGCTCT
The DNA here is from genome assembly GCF_038502225.1 of Cherax quadricarinatus. NCBI lineage: Eukaryota > Metazoa > Arthropoda > Malacostraca > Decapoda > Parastacidae > Cherax > Cherax quadricarinatus. The sequence continues at coordinate 6,389,015 of NC_091295.1, forward strand.
TATATGGGTGTGAAGCGTGGGTGATGAATGTTGCAGCGAGGAGAAGGCTGGAGGCAGTGGAGATGTCATGTCTGAGGGCAATGTGTGGTGTGAATATAATGCAGAGAATTCGTAGTTTGGAAGTTAGGAGGAGGTGCGGGATTACCAAAACTGTTGTCCAGAGGGCTGAGGAAGGGTTGTTGAGGTGGTTCGGACATGTAGAGAGAATGGAGCGAAACAGAATGACTTCAAGAGTGTATCAGTCTGTAGTGGAAGGAAGGCGGGGTAGGGGTCGGCCTAGGAAGGGTTGGAGGGAGGGGGTAAAGGAGGTTTTGTGTGCGAGGGGCTTGGACTTCCAGCAGGCATGCGTGAGCGTGTTTGATAGGAGTGAATGGAGACAAATGGTTTTTAATACTTGACGTGCTGTTGGAGTGTGAGCAAAGTAACATTTATGAAGGGATTCAGGGAAACCGGCAGGCCGGACTTGAGTCCTGGAGATGGGAAGTACAGTGCCTGCACTCTGAAGGAGGGGTGTTAATGTTGCAGTTTAAAAACTGTAGTGTAAAGCACCCTTCTGGCAAGACAGTGATGGAGTGAATGATGGTGAAAGTTTTTCTTTTTCGGGCCACCCTGCCTTGGTGGGAATCGGCCGGTGTGATAATAAAAAAAAAAAAAATATTGAAAAGTAAACTATTATTGTGTAAACAATATTTACACATTGTAAGCAAGATTTTTTGCTAAGGTAATTTTTTTCAGTTCTGATACAAAGTTCATGTAAACCCTCATCTAGGAAATGACTCGGGTCACAATTCTTTCATATATTTGCATTCACTGTATACAGAAAATCATTTTACAAGTGTTTCATAAATTTTAAAATTAAAATTAACAAAAATATGGCAACCTAATTAGTATATAAATTAAAAAAAAATAAAGAAATGGAGCTAAATAAGCATTCATATTTTTTACAAATTTCATACACAAGAGTACAATACTGTACGTATGTATATTTTTTTAACCTATCATACAACCATTATTTTATACTCCCTCAAGCGAGAGAATGAGCCTTTGGTAGGGAAACAATGCTCAGACACCTCAACTGGAAAATGGACTGTTCATGGTAATCCAGATGAACATCTACTGAATTTTAGTTTCACAATACTGTCATATGTAATCTAAAGCTTCAATACAGTAATTTTGCATTCTAAAGAAAGAAATAGTAAATACAGAAATAATAATAAGAAAGAGAGAGAGATCTATATCTCCAATGGACCTCAAATTCCAATTTCCAGAACGTACATGAATTTATGCTCCATATAAAGAATTTTTTTTAGTCAGCCAAAAATAGTATGTTACTAGTAATAACAATGGATTCAGATCACGTTCAGAACAAATATCATTTTTATTGCATTTGTCTTGTAAAGTTGAACAGCTTGCCAGATAATTTTGACTTTATGCCAAAGTTTAATTGATATTTCCTCTTGATTATACATCTTTCACAAAGGGGAATACTTATAATGTTGTGGGTGTGATTTTTACAATATACATTTTTTATCCAAGGTTTTTATATGATAACTTAAGAATGCCTAGTTTGCTTGACTTCAAACCTTCAGCATTGGTACATCTTAGAGGAAGTTTCACATTGTTACTGGGCTGTATAGTTGCCATTGATAGAAAAATAAAGTGAAACAAAAATGCCTTTGATATAAAGAAAATACATGATTACATTCAAGATTTAACCCTTTCAGGGTCAAGAGGCCTTCTCCTAAACTCATTCTCAGGGTCGAAAATTTTTTGGAAAAAACAAAATTTATTTTTTCTTATGAAATGATAGAGAATCTTTCCCTGATCATAATGACACCAAAAGCATGAAATTTGATGGAAAACTTACGGAATTATGCTTTCGCAAAGTTAGCGGTCTCAACGATGTTGACGCATCAGTGATTTCGTCCTCTTTGAGCCCTCTTTTCAGCCAATTCCAATGTACTAGTAGACAAAAATCATATCTATTTTGCTAGAACTCCATTTTTTCTATCGAATGAGTAGAAGAAACCACCCATTTACCAATTTCAACTATCATATACAGTGGTCAGAAATTGGCAATTTTGCCAATTTCACACAAATTTCAGAAGATGCCAATTTCTAAATAGGGTCCAGAATAAACAAGACAGACATTTCTGGCACTAAAATAATATTTTCTCTGTTCATTAGTCATGTCTGCAGGTCCCTCTTATATCTCTTTTGCTTTCCACTTTGAATTTTTATTCTCACAAAAAATAGATTTACTGTTATGCAGACTACTGCATTAGTGTAGAAATGGTATAAATAACATCAGTGCACTTGTGAAAGAATACTAGACTCACCAGTTGACGTGTATTGGACGCTTGGCATGATTTGTTTACTTTTGAACTTTGGTAAAAATCGAACATATCTGCTAGAGCTCAATTTCAAGGTACTTTTCATTATGAAACCAATCAAAATCATCTCAATTTCTGTAATATGTCTTCCATTCTATAAAATGAGACCAGGAAAACTAAAATACAACCATAAATACCATACAAAAATACAGTGCAAAGTCGCTGTTTTAAACCAAAAACACTGTCGGAGTTTTTTTCTTCTCATTATGCACTGTGTGCTGCAGGATTTTTTTTATACTGTGCACACTGACCACATAGACCCATTCTTTCATAAGTAGGCCTACCAGCTTTCTCTCACTAGATTTGAAGGCGCTAGAATTTAGGCGTACTAGTATGTCAATAACCCTGGTGCGTAAGCTGTACTAGCACGTCAGAAACCCTGAAAGGGTTAAGAAAGGATAGGTAATTACAGGACTATTTTTTTAGTGATATGTGAACAAATAAAGAAAAAGTATACAGCGGAACCCCGGTTTTCGTCCTTAACCCTTTCAGGGTCCGTGCCATAGATCTACAGCTTTACTTTTAGGGTCCAAACTGTAGATCTACTCCATGAGCTCAGCTCACTCTGATAAGCTGTGAGCAGTAAATTTGGGCCTAGATATGAGAGAATACATCTATGTGGTATGTGTGCACCACATAAAACAAATCCTGCAGCACACAGTGCATAATGAGAGAAAAAAACAGACTAATTTTCGATTAAAACAGCAACTTTGCAGTGCTTTTTCATATGTTTTTTATAGTTGTATTTGCAATTTCTTGGTCTCGTTTGATAGAATGGACGATATACTACAGAAATAGAGATGATTTTGACTGGTTTTCATACTGGAAATGGCTTAAAACTGAGCTCAAAGTAGCAGAAGTGTTAAATTTTTGCCAATGTTCAAGAGTAAACAAATGACCTCACAAGTCTAATACATGACAGCTGGTGGGTCTAATATACATTCACAAATGTGGTGATATTATTTATACAATTATTACAGTATTGCATAACAGTAAATCTTCTATTTTTTGGTTTGAATAAAAATTCATTATGTGAATAAAAAATAAAAATGGAATTCAATTGTAAAGCCTGAAAATGTAACTAATGAACACAGGAAATGTTAGTTTAGTGCCAGGAATGCCTGTATTGTTTATTCTGGACCCTATTTTGAAATTGGAGTATTTTGAACTTTGCGTTAAACTGGCCAAATTACCAATTTCCCGTCACTTTATTTTGTTGTTGAAACAGTTGACTTGGCGATTTCTTGTGCTCAATCAATAGAATAGAAGTAATACTAGTGAAATAGCTAAGAATTTGGTTGACTAGAATACTGTAATTGGCCTAAAATGGAAGACAAAGTCGGCAAAATCACCGATGCATAAATATCGCCGACACATCAAAATTCGTGAGAGCATAATTTCGTCAATTTTCCATCAAATTTCGTAGTTTTTGTTTTATTACCTTTAGAAAAAGATTCTCTACCATTTCATAAGAAAAAAATAATATTATTTCTTGAAAATTTTTGGACCCTGGTGCACACTTGGAAATTTGGCCTCTGGACCCTGAAAAGGTAATCCATTCCAGAAGGTTGATCGAAATCCAAAATGGATGAAAACTGACGTAATATTTCCCATAAGAAATGTTGTAAATACAATTAATCCATTTCAGACACCCAAAAGTATTAAAAAAATGCATTTCATAGAAAATAACTATAGTTTTACATACAGAAAAGAACAAGAAATAAATATAAAGGACTAATGAAATGGATAAATGAACATTTAAATAACTTTTACCTTTATTGAAGAGTCTTGTTGGTGTACTGAAGACAGTGAGGAGGAGAGACAGAGGAGAGTTCATAGTCTGGAGACAGGACAAAATACAGTGGACCCTCGGTTATCAGCTGTTCCGCTTATTGGCCAACATGGTTATCGGTTGGTTTTTCGGCTTCCGGTTATCAGCCGTTATTTCGCTTATCAGCCCTATTGAACGCATCCACCACCAGCCACTCACACGTTCCTGAGTCAGTGTGGCTGTGTCTCTGGGTGAGTGAGGAAGCTTTTGCTCATTCATCCAAACATTTTGCTATAATCCATTGTTTTTGGTGGTTATTGATTAAATGCAACTGCGAAATAAGTAACCATGGACCCAAAGAAAGTTCCTAGTAAAGGTCCTTTGGTAAAGAAAATGAGAAACATGAAAGAATTCAAGGCAGGCAGGCAGGCATAGAGACAAGGGAGTGTAACAGGCATGCAGGGAGTGTAGCATGAAGGCAGGGAGTGTAGCATGCAGGCAGTGAATGTAGCAGCCAGGCATAAAGGCAAGGAGTGTAGCAGGCACGGAGGGAGTGTAGCAAGAAGGCAGGGAATGTAGCAACGTTTATATGCGATGTATGTTTAATAATAATCACTCTTGGGCATATTAAATGTCTTATTTCAGGTTAATATAGACATTTTCAGTAATCCATATATGATATTTTCTTCAAAATTATATAAGAAACACATTACATAGCATATAAACATGTAGGTAGCAGGTTGGTAGACAGCAACCACCCAGGGAAGTACTACCGTTCTGCCAGATGACTGTGAAACAGAAACCTGTAACTGTTTTGCATGATGGTAGGATTGCTGGTTTCTTTTTTCTGTCTCATAAACACGCTAGATAACAGGGACATCTTGCTACTCCTACTTACACTTTGGTCACACTTCACAGACACGCACATGCATATATATATATATACATACATCTAGGTTTTTCTCCTTTTTCTACATAGCTCTTGTTTTTCTTTATTTCTTCTACTGTCCATGGGGAAGTGGAAAAGAATTTTTCCTCCGTAAGCCATGCGTGTCGTATGAGGCGACTAAAATGCCGGGAGCAATGGGCTAGTAACCCCTTCTCCTGTAGACATTTACTAAAAAAGAGAAGAAAAACTTTATAAAACTGGGATGCTTGAATGTGTGTGGATGTAGTGCGGATGACAAGAAACAGATGATTGCTGATGTTATGAATGAAAAGAAGTTGGCCCTAAGCGAAACAAAGCTGAAGGGGGTAGGGGAGTTTCGGTGGGGGGAAATATATGGGATTAAATCTGGAGTATCTGAGAGAGTTAGAGCAAAGGAAGGGGTAGCAGTAATGTTGAATGATCAGTTATGGAAGGAGAAAAGAGAATATGAATGTGTAAATGCAAGAATTATGTGGATTAAAGTAAAGGTTGGATGCGAGAAGTGGGTCATAATAAGCGTGTATGCACCTGGAGAAGAGAGGAATGCAGAGAGAGAGAGATTTTGGGAGATGTTAAGTGAATGTATAGGAGCCTTTGAACCAAGTGAGAGAGTAATTGTGGTAGGGGACCTGAATGCTAAAGTAGGAGAAACTTTTAGAGAGGGTGTGGTAGCTAAGTTTGGGGTGCCAGGTGTAAATGATAATGGGAGCCCTTTGATTGAACTTTGTATAGAAAGGGGTTTAGTTATAGGTAATACATATTTTAAGAAAAGGAGGATAAATAAGTATACAAGATATGATGTAGGGCGAAATGACAGTAGTTTGTTGGATTATGTATTGGTAGATAAAAGACTGTTGAGTAGACTTCAGGATGTACATGTTTATAGAGGGGCCACAGATATATCAGATCACTTTCTAGTTGTAGCTACACTGAGAGTAAGAGGTAGATGGGATACAAGGAGAATAGAAGCATCAGGGAAGAGAGAGGTGAAGGTTTATAAACTAAAAGAGGAGGCAGTTAGGGAAAGATATAAACAGCTATTGGAGGATAGATGGGCTAATGAGAGCATAGGCAATGGGGTCGAAGAGGTATGGGGTAGGTTTAAAAATGTAGTGTTAGAGTGTTCAGCAGAAGTTTGTGGTTACAGGAAAGTGGGTGCGGGAGGGAAGAGGAGCGATTGGTGGAATGATGATGTAAAGAGAGTAGTAAGGGAGAAAAAGTTAGCATATGAGAAGTTTTTACAAAGTAGAAGTGATGCAAGGAGGGAAGAGTATATGGAGAAAAAGAGAGAGGTTAAGAGAGTGGTGAAGCAATGTAAAAAGAGAGCAAATGAGAGAGTGGGTGAGATGTTATCAACAAATTTTGTTGAAAATAAGAAAAAGTTTTGGAGTGAGATTAACAAGTTAAGGAAGCCTAGAGAACAAATGGATTTGTCAATTAAAAATAGGAGAGGAGAGTTATTAAATGGAGAGTTAGAGGTATTGGGAAGATGGAGGGAATATTTTGAGGAATTGTTAAATGTTGATGAAGATAGGGAAGCTGTGATTTCGTGTATAGGGCAAGGAGGAATAACATCTTGTAGGAGTGAGAAAGAGCCAGTTGTGAGTGTGGGGAAAGTTCGTGAGGCAGTAGGTAAAATGAAAGGGGGTAAGGCAGCCGGGATTGATGGGATAAAGATAGAAATGTTAAAAGCAGGTGGGGATATAGTTTTGGAGTGGCTGGTTCAATTATTTAATAAATGTATGGAAGAGGGTAAGGTACCTAGGGATTGGCAGAGAGCATGCATAGTTCCTTTGTATAAAGGCAAAGGGGACAAAAGAGAGTGCAAAAATTATAGGGGGATAAGTCTGTTGAGTATACCTGGTAAAGTGTATGGTAGAGTTATTATTGAAAGAATTAAGAGTAAGATGGAGAATAGGATAGCAGATGAACAAGGCGGCTTTAGGAAAGGTAGGGGGTGTGTGGACCAGGTGTTTACAGTGAAACATATAAGTGAACAGTATTCAGATAAGGCTAAAGACGTCTTTGTGGCATTTATGGATTTGGAAAAGGCATATGATAGGGTGGATAGGGGGCAATGTGGCAGATGTTGCAGGTGTATGGTATAGGAAGTAGGTTACTGAAAGCAGTGAAGAGTTTTTACGAGGATAGTGAGGCTCAAGTTAGAGTATGTAGGAAAGAGGGAGATTATTTCCCAGTAAAAGTAGGCCTTAGACAAGGATGTGTGATGTCACCGTGGTTGTTTAATATATTTATAGATGGGGTTGTAAGAGAAGTAAATGCGAGGGTCTTGACAAGAGGCGTGGAGTTAAAAGATAAAGAATCACACATAAAGTGGGAGTTGTCACAGTTGCTCTTTGCTGATGACACTGTGCTCTTGGGAGATTCTGAAGAGAAGTTGCAGAGATTGGTAGATGAATTTGGTAGGGTGTGCAAAAGAAGAAAATTAAAAGTGAATACAGGAAAGAATAAGCTTACGAGGATAACAAAAAGATTAGGTGATGAAAGATTGGATATCAGATTGGAGGGAGAGAGTATGGAGGAGGTGAATGTATTCAGATATTTGGGAGTGGACGTGTCAGCAGATGGGTCTATGAAGGATGAGGTGAATCATAGAATTGATGAGGGGAAAAGGGTGAGTGGTGCACTTAGGAGTCTGTGGAGACAAAGAACTTTGTCCTTGGAGGCAAAGAGGGGAATGTATGAGAGTATAGTTTTACCAACGCTCTTATATGGGTGTGAAGCATGGGTGATGAATGTTGCAGCGAGAAGGCTGGAGGCAGTGGAGATGTCATGTCTGAGGGCAATGTGTGGTATGAATATAATGCAGAGAATTCGTAGTTTGGAAGTTAGGAGGAGGTGCTGGATTACCAAAACTGTTGTCCAGAGGGCTGAGGAAGGGTTGTTGAGGTGGTTCGGACATGTAGAGAGAATGGAGCAAAACAGAATGACTTCAAGAGTGTATCAGTCTGTAGTGGAAGGAAGGCGGGGTAGGGGTCGGCCTAGGAAAGGTTGGAGGGAGGGGGTAAAGGAGGTTTTGTGTGCGAGGGGCTTGGACTTCCAGCAGGCGTGCGTGAGCGTGTTTGATAGGAGTGAATGGAAACGAATGGTTTTTAATACTTGACGTGCTGTTGGAGTGTGAGCAAAGTAACATTTATGAAGGGGTTCAGGGAACCCGGCAGGCCGGACTTGAGTCCTGGAGATGGGAAGTACAGTGCCTGCACTCTGAAGGAGGGGTGTTAATGTTGCAGTTTAAAAACTGTAGTGTAAAGCACCCTTCTGGCAAGACAGTGATGGAGTGAATGATGGTGAAAGTTTTTCTTTTTCGGGCCACCCTGCCTTGGTGGGAATTGGCCAGTGTGATAATAAAAAAAAATAAATAAACATGCAATGTTTATATGCTATCGAGTGGAGAGTTGGGTGGAGAGTAAACACTGCTTTCTCTGATTCAGCATTAGAGAAAACTGTAAATCTGGCATCTCACCCAGTAACTGCCCTTCACATGTGTTTGTTTACAATTTTCGGAATGAATTATTCATTACTTCTCCTTTGTTTATGATGGAATCTAAAGGTGTTAGAAATTATTAAACTCAGTGAACATGGTAATAATATGGCTGTGTAGTGTAATAATATGGCTGTGTAGTGTAGTCCAGGGGGGCTATATATGTGTACTGTACCTACATCTACAGCTGCCTACACTGACTTCCTACAAATAAATGCTACTCACCTACAAGCCTCCGGATGCAACATCCCAGCAATTCCAGGAACAGCTGTTAAAAATTGACCACTGTCTGGAAAACCTTCCAGCTCCTGCACCCAACATCTTGCTCCTGGGGGATTTCAACCTAAGGCACCTAAAATGGAGGAATATAGCAAATAATATTGTTGCAGTAATAACACCAGGAGGCAGCTCTGATGAAAACTCACACTCACGCGAGCTTTTAAATCTCTGCACAAAATTCAATTTAAACCAGCAAATAATAGAGCCTACTAGACTGGAGAATACACTAGACCTCATCTTCACTAACAATGATGATCTGATAAGAAATATCACCATATCAAAAACAATATACTCAGATCACAACATAATTGAGGTTCAGTCATGTATGCGCGGAGCCCCAGACCGCCATAATGAGATTAGTCACGAGGGAGCATTCACCAAATTCAACTTCAATAACAAAAACATAAAGTGGGACCAAGTAAACCAAGTCCTAACCGATATAAGCTGGGAAGATATACTAAGCAACACAGACCCCAACTTATGCCTAGAACAGATTAACTCGGTGGCACTCGATGTATGCACAAGGCTTATTCCTCTAAGAAAAAGGAGGAGTAGATGTAAAACAGAAAGAGACAGGCGCTCCCTTTACAGGCGACGGAAAAGAATAACAGAGCGGCTAAAAGAGGTCAATATATCTGAAATGCGTAGGGAGACACTGGTCAGAGAAATAGCAAGCATCGAACTTAAGCTAAAAGAATCCTTTAGGAGTCAGGAATCGCGGGAAGAACTAAAAGCCATAAATGAAATCGAAAGAAACCCAAAGTATTTCTTCTCCTATGCCAAATCAAAATCGAGAACAACGTCCAGTATTGGGCCCCTACTTAAACAAGATGGGTCCTACACAGATGACAGCAAGGAAATGAGTGAGCTACTCAAGTCCCAATATGACTCAGTTTTTAGCAAGCCGCTAACCAGACTGAGAGTCGAAGATCAAAATGAATTTTTTATGAGAGAGCCACAAAATTTGATTAACACAAGCCTATCCGATGTTATCCTGACGCCAAATGACTTCGAACAGGCGATAAATGACATGCCCATGCACTCTGCCCCAGGGCCAGACTCATGGAACTCTGTGTTCATCAAGAACTGCAAGAAGCCCCTATCACGAGCCTTTTCCATCCTATGGAGAGGGAGCATGGACACGGGGGTCGTCCCACAGTTACTAAAAACAACAGACATAGCCCCACTCCACAAAGGGGGCAGTAAAGCAACAGCAAAGAACTACAGACCAATAGCACTAACATCCCATATCATAAAAATCTTTGAAAGGGTCCTAAGAAGCAAGATCACCACGCATCTAGAAACCCATCAGTTACACAACCCAGGGCAACATGGGTTTAGAACAGGTCGCTCCTGTCTGTCTCAACTATTGGACCACTACGACAAGGTCCTAAATGCACTAGAAGACAAAAAGAATGCAGATGTAATATATACAGACTTTGCAAAAGCCTTCGACAAGTGTGACCATGGTGTAATAGCGCACAAAATGCGTGCTAAAGGAATAACAGGAAAAGTCGGTCGATGGATCTATAATTTCCTCACTAACAGAACACAGAGAGTAGTCGTCAACAGAGTAAAGTCCGAGGCAGCTACGGTGAAAAGCTCTGTTCCACAAGGCACAGTACTCGCTCCCATCTTGTTCCTCATCCTTATATCCGACATAGACAAGGATGTCAGCCACAGCACCGTGTCTTCCTTTGCAGATGACACCCGAATCTGCATGACAGTGTCTTCCATTGCAGACACTGCAAAGCTCCAGGCAGACATCAACCAAATCTTTCAGTGGGCTGCAGAAAACAATATGAAGTTCAACGATGAGAAATTTCAATTACTCAGATATGGTAAACATGAGGAAATTAAATCTTCATCAGAGTACAAAACAAATTCTGGCCACAAAATAGAGCGAACACCAACGTCAAAGACCTGGGAGTGATCATGTCGGAGGATCTCACCTTCAAGGACCATAACATTGTATCAATCGCATCTGCTAGAAAAATGACAGGATGGATAATGAGAACCTTCAAAACTAGGGAGGCCAAGCCCATGATGACACTCTTCAGGTCACTTGTTCTATCTAGGCTGGAATATTGCTGCACACTAACAGCACCTTTCAAGGCAGGTGAAATTGCCGACCTAGAAAATGTACAGAGAACTTTCACGGCGCGCATAACGGAGATAAAACACCTCAATTATTGGGAGCGCTTGAGGTTCCTAAACCTGTATTCCCTGGAACGCAGGAGGGAAAGATACATGATTATATACACCTGGAAAATCCTAGAGGGACTAGTACCGAACTTGCACACGAAAATCACTCACTACGAAAGCAAAAGACTTGGCAGACCATGCACCATCCCCCCAATGAAAAGCAGGGGTGTCACTAGCACGTTAAGAGACCATACAATAAGTGTCAGGGGCCCGAGACTGTTCAACTGCCTCCCAGCACACATAAGGGGGATTACCAACAGACCCCTGGCAGTCTTCAAGCTGGCACTGGACAAGCACCTAAAGTCAGTTCCGGATCAGCCGGGCTGTGGCTCGTACGTTGGTTTGCGTGCAGCCAGCAGCAACAGCCTGGTTGATCAGGCTCTGATCCACCAGGAGGCCTGGTCTCAGACCGGGCCGCGGGGGCGTTGACCCCCGGAACTCTCTCCAGGTAAACTCCAGGTAACCTCTCGACCTACATTAAGACTACAAATATTTTAAGGTAAATAATGAATGTACTCATTGTTTTCTGTATGTAAAACTATAGTTAATCTTTAAAAAATATATTTTTTGCTAATATTTTTGGATGCCTAAAACGGATTAATTGAATTTACATTAATTCTTATGTGAAATATTATTTCGGTTTTCGGCCGACTTTCTGGAACAGATTACGGCCAATAACCAAGGGGCCTCTGTACTTGAATATGACACTACTACCAACTCTGCAGCTTGTTTATCTATCACAATATATCTAACATGACATGCTAAACAATATTAATAACATAGAAACATGATAAATACTCTAGAATGAATAAAATATATCATTACGTATGTGATTTTTATGAGGATAGTGAGGCTCAGGTTAGGGTGTGTAGAAGAGAGGGAGACTACTTCCCAGTAAAAGTAGGTCTTAGACAGGGATGTGTAATGTCACCATGGTTGTTTAATATATTTATAGATGGGGTTGTAAAAGAAGTAAATGCTAGGGTGTTAGGGAGAGGGGTGGGATTAAATTATGGGGAATCAAATACAAAATGGGAATTGACACAGTTGCTTTTTGCTGATGATACTGTGCTCATGGGAGATTCTAAAGAAAAATTGCAAAGATTAGAGGATGAGTTTGGGAGTGTGTGTGTAAAGGTAGAAAGTTGAAAGTGAACATAGAAAAGAGTAAGGTGATGAGGGTATCAAATGATTTAGATTAAGAGAAATTGGATATCAAATTGGGGAGGAGGAGTATGGAAGAAGTGAATGTTTTCAGATACTTGGGAGTTGATGTGTCGGTGGATGGATTTATGAAGGATGAGGTTAATCATAGAATTGATGAGGGAAAAAAGGTGATTGGTGCATTGAGGTATATGTGGAGACAAAAAACGTTATCTATGGAGGCAAAGAAGGGAATGTATAAAAGTATAGTAGTACCAACACTCTTATATGGGTGTAAAGCTTGGGTTGTGAATGCAGCAGCGAGGAGGCGGTTGGAGGCAGTGGAGATGTCCTGTCTAAAAGCAATGTGTGGTGTAAATATTATGCAGAAAATTCGGAGTGTGGAAATTAGGAGAAGGTGTGGCGTTAATAAAAGTATTAGTCAGAGGGCTGAAGAGGGATTGTTGAGGTGGTTTGGTCATTTAGAGAGAATGGATCAAAGTAGAATGACATGGAGAGCGTATAAATCTGTAGGGGAAGGAAGGTGGGGTAGGGGTCATCCTCGAAAAGGTTGGAGGGAGGGGGTAAAGGAGGTTTTGTGGGCGAGGGGCTTGGACTTCCAGCAAGCGTGCATGAGCATGTTAGATAGGAGTGAATGGAGACGAATGGTATTTGGGACCTGGCGATCTGTTGGAGTGCGAGCAGGGTAATATTTAGTGAAGGGATGTAGGGAAACCGGTTATTTTTATATAGCCGGACTTGAGTCCTGGAAATGGGAAGTACAATGCCTGCACTCTAAAGGAGGGTTTCGGGATATTAGCAGTTTGGAGGGATATGTTGTGTATAGGTATATGCTTCTAAACTGTTGTGTTCTGAGCACCTCTGCAAAAACAGTGATTATGTGCGAGGTGAAAGTGTTGAATGATAATGAAAGTATTTTCTTTTTGGGGATTTTCTTTCTTTTTTGGGTCACCCTGCCTCGGTGGGAGACGGTCGACTTGTTAAAAAAAAAAAAAAAAAAAAAAAAAAAAAAAAGTATGTGATTAGTTGTGGCTGCGGCAGCTGCCATTCTCTCTCCTGCTGTGACTACATATCTTCCCATTATAAGAGAAAACAGTGTGTTTGTGAGGCTAACTGCACTACATCACAGTTTCATAAGGAAAACATTGAAACAATGTATGTACAGTGGACCCCCAGTTTTCGTAATTAATCCGTTTCAGAGAGAGTGACTAAACCCGAATCTGACAAATTCCGAATTAATTTTCCCCGTAAGAAATAGTGGAAATCCAATTAATCCGTTTCAGACACCCAAAAGCATTAAAAAAATGTTTTCTACATGTAATACACATTTACCTACACAGAAAACAATGATACATGAAGAATAAAACAATAATAACATCACGCTTACCTTTATTGAAGACATGGTGACGTATAAACCATACCCCCGGCCGGGATTGAACCCGCAGTCATAGAGTCTCAAAACTCCAGCCCGTCACGACGGGCTGGAGTTTTGAGACTATGACCGCGGGTTCAATCCCGGCCGGGGGTATGGTTTATTTGCAATCGTGTCATTACGATTTCTTAAGTCATGGTGACGTATGGAAGACAGGGGGAGGGGAGAGGATGGAGGAGTTTACAATTGTTTGGAAGAGAAATCCCCTTCCAAAAGACTTCAGGTACCAAGTCCTTATCCTGGGTTACACTCCCTTCTTTGTTTTTTAATACCATTAGGGCTCAGTCACTGGACCAGTCACTTAAAAAAGTGTTCCAGAGAGGTCTGTTTCTGGCATATGGTAGGAACTGTGTTGGGAGACAGGACAAGATACAGTGGACCCCCGCATAGCGAACGCCTTGCATAGCGAACAATCCGCATAGCGAACGCTTTGTTCGCTGAAATTTTGCCCCGCATAGTAGACAAAAACCCGCTCAGCGAACTTCGTCCGAGACGCGTCCAATGTGGGCCCTCAGCCAGCCTCACATGTGCCGCCCGTCCCATTGTTTACCAGCTAGCCTCCGCGGTAACATTCAAGCATACACTCGGAATATTTCGTATTATTACAGTGTTTTCGGTGCTGTTTCTGGAAAATAAGTGACCATGGGCCCCAAGAAAGCTTCTAGTGCCAACCCTGTGGTAAAAAGGGTGAGAATTAGTATGGAAATTAAGAAAGATTTTGAAGGGTTTGGGGCTAACCCTGAGAAGCCTATGCCAGTTGTGGAATCCATTGTGCCTACTTCAAAAATTAAGGAAATGTGTGCACAGTGGGTTGAACTGCAAACCTTTATGGATGAAAATCACCCTGACACAGCTGTTGCAAGCCGTGCTGGTGACTATTTCAATGACAATGTTATGGCCCATTTTAGGAAAGTCTTGAAGGAACGGGAGGTACAGAGCTCTATGGACAGATTTGTTGTGCGACAGAGGTCCAGTGACTCTCAAGCTGGTCCTAGTGGCATTAAAAGAAGAAGGGAAGTAACCCCAGAAAAGGACTTGCTACCTCAAGTCCTAATGGAAGGGGATTCCCCTTCTAAACAGTAAGAAGATAATGCTCTCCCCTCCTCCCATCCCATCAATCATCACCAGATCTTCAATAAAAGTAAGTGTCATGTAATTGTGCATGCCTTTTTCAGTTTGTGTGTACTAAAATTAACATTTTTTTGTGGTAAAAAAATTTTTTTTTCATACTTTTGGGTGTCTTGCACGGATTAATTTTATTTCCATTATTTCTTATGGGGAAAATTAATTCGCATAGCGAACATTTTGCATAACGACCAGCCCTCTTGCACGGATTAAGTTCGCTATGCGGGGGTCCACTGTACAGTGGACCCCCGGTTTACGATATTATTTCATTCCAGAAGTATGTTCAGGTGCCAGTACTGACCGAATTTGTTCCCATAAGGAATATTGTGAATTAGATTAGTCCATTTCAGACCCTCAAACATACACATACAAATGCACTTACATAAATACACTTACAAAATTGGTCTCACTGGGAGCTGATCGTAAACTGTAGTCCTTCAATACGAAAATTCATCTAATGTGATAATTCATCAAATATGAACAATATTAATAACAAAGAAGCATGATATATACTCTAGAATGAATAAAATATGGCATTAAAAATGTCACGAGTGGTGGTGTGTTGTTTGTTGTTGGGTGTATAAGAGCCACTGAAAGATAAACTTTACTTAGTGGTAGTGAAAGCGGCAGCAAGAGGCAGCAGAGGCGGTGGTGTTAGTCAGTAGCCCTATATACCTCCAACAACAATGGAGGAGTCAGTTTCTATCAATTAATTGCTTAACTTTCTTGCTACACTGTTAATGCTACACTTCATTGCTGGCTGGCGCTAGAGCCTTTATCGACTCCTGCTGCTTTAGTATCGTACATACTGCAGAATCACTGTCACTAGAAACTTTTTTGGGGGCCCATGGTGGCTTATTTAGCAATTGCAAGCGCTGAAAAGAATGGAATAATACAAAATACAGTAGACCGTTATTTTACCCTTAACCCTTTCAGGGTCCGTCCCGTAGATCAACGGCTTTACGTTGAGTGTCCAAACCATAAATCTATGCCAAAATTCTAGCGCCATCAAATTTAGTGCGAAAACGCTCATAGGCCTACATGTGAGAGAACGGGTCTGCGTGGTGGGTGTGCGCCATAAACAAAAAATCTAGGCGCCCGCATAGCATTGTGGGAACGCCGGCTCAGTTACCCTTGTTCACCATGCCTCATCGCAAGTCAGCTCCCACTCCCCGGAAAATTGGGACTCTCCTCTTCCTATCTGATAGTTCTGACACTGATGGAAGTGGAAATGAAGACGAATTCTACAGCTTTGATCAGTTAGTGACCGAAAAGAATGACCAGGATATCGATAATAGTGCAGAAAACCCTGACGATCCTCAACCTTCTACCTCTGGTGTGGGCACTCGTGACTCACGGTCGGTTGTTCCTCATCGCAAGAGAAAACTAATATTTTCGTATGGCCAGGCCTCTGACTTCAGTAATGATGATGATAGTGACGTGGACTGATTTTATTGCGCTCGACGATCAATCGAGTAGTGATAGTGAGGAATCATATTCACCAGTGAAGCGTCGGTATGTTTGCCGCCGCATGCGCTCGGGTAGTGTACCCTATACGCTGTGCCCAGGAGACGGAGTACATCCCAGAGTACATCCCAGAGTACATCCCGGAGTACATCCCGTGGCCCAACACCAGTTTTAGGTAGTGATAGTGAGGATGATGTGGCTACACTTGGCATGGATAGACCACAGGCATCAGTGGATGGTGTTAGTGATGATGGTAGTGGCACCGCCATGCGTGACTCACCAGGCCAGGCTGGGACCCACGCTGCTGACTCGTCAGTTCAAGGACAAAGAGGAGCGCCAGCCACCAGCCCACCACAACCACAACCACCCGCACAACCAGCCTATGATGTCCAGTATCCACCAGCAAACCATATGTGGGATTGGCAGCAAAATCCCAATTTTGTTCCCAAGCCTCACCACTTTGATGATTCTCAAAGTGGAATTCTACCTACTTGTCCCCTTGGAACCACGGCCAATGAACTGGAATTCTTTGAATTATTCTTTGACCAGCCATTGATGGAAATTATTGTCAGGGAAAGTAATAAGTATTTTGAGTACACCATGGCAAATACGATCTTATCACCACAGTCAAGACTACACAGGTGGAAAGAGACGACTGTTGCAGAAATGTATTTGCTTTTTGCAACAATAATGCTTATGCCTCACGTCTATAAGCATAACATAAAAGCATACTGGTCCACAGATCGGCTAATTTCTACCCCGGTCTTCAGTGAAATCATACCAGTGAACAGGTTTATCTTACTGTTACGTATGTTGCACTTCTCTGACAAAACCAGGCCTGACAGAAGTGACAGGTTATACAAGATTAGAAATGCTTTCATGTATCTCAAACAAAAGTTCAGCATATACTTTTATCCATTCAAGAATCTTGTAATTGACGAGTCTTTGATTTTGTTCAAAGGTAGACTGTCATTCAAGCAGTATATACCAAGCAAGAGGAAACGCTTTGGTATAAAACTGTTTGTACTCTGTGATTGTGACAGTGGCCTGGTGTTGGATATTGTTGTATACACGGGTAGTAAAACATTGAAAGATACCAAGATGTTATTGGGTATCTCAGGTGACGTAGTGAGAAACATGATGGCACCTTATCTTGGTAAGGGGCATACATTATGTACCGATAACTGGTACACAAGCCCATTACTCAGTGATTTCATGCGAGTGAACAAGACAGATGTGTGTGGCACAGTGCGTTCTAATCGTAAACATATGCCCAGGCTCAACGCAGGTGCTCGTGGTGATGACGTGCAGGTGTTTACTGCCAATGACATCATGGCATTACGGTGGCATGACAAACGAGATGTCACATTGTTGACAACCATTCACCGTAATGAAATGCAAGACAGTGGCAAAGTTGATCGAGTGACTAATGAACGTATTCGAAAACCAGTGTCAGTGATTGATTATACACAAAACATGCGCTTGGTTGACAAGTGTGACATGCAGATTGGTTTTGTTGACTGTGTTCGTAAGAGTTACAAGTGGTACATGAAACTTTTCTTCCATCTCATGGACATTTCAATGCTGAATGCATATAATATGTACCAAATAAAGACTGGTAACAGACCACCGTATGGTGAATTTTGTTTGTCTGTTGTCAGACAACTCATAATGAAGTACCAGGTAACAACACCTGCAATACAACATGGTCCTCGAATTCATCACAATATACCCAAGCGTTTGAGGAGAGAAGGTGATCATTTCATAATACAGCTTCCTTCAACTCAGAAGAAATTTGCTCAGAAGAGATGCATTGTCTGTGCACAAACAAAACGACGGCAACAAAGACGCAAAGACACTCAGTTTATGTGTGAGGAATGTAAGGTGCCTCTGTGCATGGTGCCTTGTTTCAAGGAGTTCCACAAGCTCCAGCAGTTTTAAAACCATGTCCAGTGATTGTAAATATGTAAATATATGATAGAACATTAGTATTATACAATATTTGTGCATGTTTATTGTAATAAACAACAGTGGTAAACAATAATATGATAATAACTTTAGTGCGGTTATTGTGTTCAATACAGTGAGTTTATATATATATATTATATACAGTATTGGTCTCTCAGGCCCCAAATGTTAGTAGGAATAGAAAAAAATTGAAAAAGAAAAGAAAAAACAACTAAAACCACAAAATAATGTAATGCGCGTATGTGGAATTCGTCGATGTTGCCGCCACCACATCATTTTTGACAAACTTCTTGGCACTGTATCTCGGTAAGTACTGATCAGATTTTTTTTTTTTGTCTTATTACCTTCACAAAAATATGCTCTTTAATTCTGTAAGAAAAAATAATTTTTTTTTTTTCAAAATTTCTTGGACACTGGAGCACCACTTCAGATTTTGGCCTTGGACCCTGAAAGGGTTAAACTGTCCAGACGTAGATCTACGTTTTTTTCAACATTTGAAAGTACGTATGTAAAAAAACCGTAGATCTTTTTGTTTTTTTTACATTTGAAAACGTGTAAAAAAACTTTGATCTTCTATGTTTTTTTTTGTTATATTTGAAAATATGTAAAAAAAAAATGTAGATCTACTTTTGCAACACTACGCATGTGAACATAGATCTGTTTGGACAGTTTAAGGGTTAACACGGTAGTTATGTTCCTGAAAACACCGTGTAAGGTAAAACCGTGTTACATGAACTGAAGAACTTATGGGAAAAATAAGGTTACGTTCCTGAGAGCCCCAAAAACGCCAAACAACTTTTTTTTTAGGCCTCCACATCTTTCAAAAATAAAAGTGAATATGTAATTGCAGTTCATTGTGATGTATTATGTTGTTTTTAATGCATAAGATCACAAATGCAACAGAAATAATAGTATTTCTTACCTTAAATTGTGGGTGCTGGTGTTTGTAGATGACTGTGAAGAGAGTGAAGAGTTATGTTGTGGCCCTACTGGGCTGAGGTGGATGGTAGAGGTTCTGGTACTTAAGTTGATGGTTATACTGGAGTCTCTCTTGTCTAATATCTTTGTTTCCTTCATTAATTCTAAGACTTAAATGCTTACACCTTTTCTTGCCACTTTGAGCAACACTGGTATGCCTACTGGGTGTCTTGATTGTTTGGCAGATACAAGATATAGCAATTAAAAGATCAAAACACAATTCACAATCACAAGCTTGTAGCAGAGAAGTTGGACTGGACATGTATGAAGTACGAATGCTGGGATGGTGGGGTGGTGTCGGGGGGGGGGGGGGACGGCGGGAGGTCTCCCCCACTGATCCACAACAAGGCAGCCACTTGAGGAAAAGGGAAGTTTTTTCCTTCCTGCAAACTGAACAGTGTTAAATTCATCTTACAACGTGTTACATAAAATTGTGCCACAATTCTTCAATCGTGCTATACCCAAATTGTGCCAAATAAACTCGTGCTAAATGACGGTCTACTGTATATCGTATGAATGTGTGGGATCGTCCTCACTGGCTGATAAACAATGGCACACTGGCTGTATATGGAGTGTCGGGGCTGCTCGGGCCACGCGGACACATTCCAGATGAATGACTTACACCAAGTTCAGTGACGATCACTGAGCCAATATTTTGACGAAAAAACATTGCTTATTCTGAATATTACATACAGTGGTCCCTCGCTTTTCGTAGTTTTCGGCAATCATAAATTTCGCCAATCATAGGGGTATTTTCGTATAAACATGGACTCGCTTTTCATAGGTTGACTCGCGAATAGTAGTTTGTCCGGGACGCGTACGCACGGTGTGAGCCGGGGAGGCCTCCCTACCTAGCCAGTCTGGCATTGTTTACCAGTGAGTGAAGGTCCCCTCAAGTGCTCCTACGAAATATTTCATAATATTCCACTCATTTTAGTACTTGCGAGTACTAAATAAGCTACCATGGCTCCAAAGAAAGCTCCTAGTGCCAAGCCTGTGGTAAAGAAGGTGAGAAATATGTAGTGACAAAGTCTTGGGCCAATTTAGGGAAGTGTTAAAGAGATGCCAGAAACAGAGCTCTCTCCACAGTTACTTTGCGAGACAGGACTAGAGTGACTCTCAAGGTGGTCCTAGTGGCATTAAGAAACAGAGAAGAGAAGCAACCCCAGAGAAGCAATTGGTACCTGAGGTGTTGCTGGAAGGGGATTGATTCCCCTTCCAAACTGTAAACAATCCAATCTCTCTCCTCCTCCAGTCTCCCATACACTAAGAAGAATCTCCAATAAAGGTAAGTGTTATGCTGTTAATGTTTCATTCATCATTTCCCATTGTACTGTTTATGTACTACTTGTATATTTCGTGTAAAAAATTTTTTTGTTTTAATACTTCTGGGTGTCAGGAACGGATTAATTGTATTTACATTATTTCTTATGGGGAAAATTGATTCGCAAATCGTAAATTTCGTTTACAGTAGCTCCTCCAGGAACGGATTAATTATGAAAAACGAGGGACCACTGTATTCTGATGACGACATAATCCAGGAGTCCACTGTAATTTATAAATAAGAAATCATCTTCTTTCTTTCAACGTGCCAGCCGTATCCCACCGAGGTGGGGTGAACCAAAAGAAAAAAACGAAAGTTTCTCCTTTCAAATTTAGTAATATATACAGGAGAAGGAGTTACTAGCCCCTTGCTCCCGGCATTTTAGTCGCCTCCTACAACACGCATGGAAATAAGAAATATTGTATAAAAACATAATAGAGAATGTTAAGAAATAAAGTAATTATTGCATGTATACTATAATACACCCTTACCTTGGAGGATATGCTGGTAGAGGTTTAGGATGGTGGAAGATAGCGCAGGATGGCATATGTTGTCAGTGGCCCTATAAACCTCCAACAACACTGGAGGAGTTAGTTTCGTGTCGTCCTTTTTCTATCACTTAATCGCTTAACTTACTGGCTACACTCTTAATGCTACACTTTATCGTTGGCTGATGCTATAGCCTTTATCAACTCCTGCTGCTTTTAGTATCGTACATATAGTAGAATCACTGAAGAATTCCATCATGTTTCTCGCCTTCTTTATCAAAGGGCTGGCACTCTGAGCTTTTTTGGGCCTCATGGTAGCTTATTTAGCAGTTGCAAGCACAAAAACAATGGATTATTATGAAATGTTTTGAATGGATAAGCGGAGTAATGTTTACTCAACGAGTAACAAAGGCAGACTGAGTCACAAACATACGAGCAGATGTATCCGATACGGACGATTTCCAGGTGGAGGTACGAAATCCGGAGCAAAATTTCACCCCAAACAGTGGTCTAAATCCAAAATGTAGGTTATTCGGTGCGGACAAAATCCGGGGTTCCACTGTATTTAACACAAGCAATTTCCCATCAAGTTAAGGTTATACATTTCCCATGGATCACTAGATGTCTTGCAAGAAGTGTTTGAATATCACAGTTCAAATGAGCCTCCATCAGAGAGCAGGTAGTGTACTTTCTACTTCCTTAACTCAAGTCCAGTTAACCTGTTTCCCAGAATTTCTGCATACATGCTACATTATTCACACTCCAACAGCACATCAAGTCTCAAAAACCATTTGAATCCAAATTATTACTGTATCATATTCGTAGAAAGCGCTAAAACCAAATGGATCATGGCAAAACAAAGAGAAAAGGATACAAAATACTTGCTGGGATTTTTTAGTTCTGACAGGAAAATGAAAAACTATATACAGATGTTATAGTAACCCATAAATATTACAGGAATCCACACGTGTTCATTAATGATTATGTGAAGGCTCAAAGTTCAACATCAATAGGAACAAGATACAGTGTGCATTTCACATATAATGCACATGATATACCAGAACACAAACACACAACTGTTCTTTAATAACACTGATTACATTTTTATTGTTACAGTCTTGCTCAGCAATGACATACACAATCTTTTACCAATGTCTTCATAATGAAACAGTATAGATGAAAATAAGTGAGTACTATATGAACTGATCTTCAAGCAAAATACACTAAGAGTATACAGCTGTTGCAATCAAAATCTTTTAAATACTATAGCAGAGCTTACCATATTAGGATAATGTAAAGGTAATCAAAGATTAACAATTAATATTCTTTGCTTGCATACCCATCAGTTCACCTATAGATTTATGTTATATATTATTATCTTTGATTTCTTATGACATGTAAACAACTCTAAGATGTCATCTCACTGATTTTAGAAAATCAAAGGAAATTTATTAGTTACATTTCAGTAATTGTAAAGCAAACTCTGGAATTTTTTTCTAATTCCACATAAAGATGGAGAGGTTAAAAGACTCAAGAATAATAATGAATCTAAATTTGCAAATCTGATAATAACTTGGTTATTGTCATATTTCTGGCACTGATCTGTAAATTGAAGGAGTGTTCTAGTGAGGGTCTTGATAGACATAGTAGTAGCGAAGGCGGGACAACTAGAAGTATACTCTGCTTTTGTTGCCTAAATCTCTAGCAGAGGAAATTCTTTTCAGTGACAGCAATAAATATTATAGAGTGGAAATTCTGTTAAAAGAATTCTTTTCACAGCATATTAAATGGATCTAAGTGCTACTTTTATATATATTCTGAAACAGTTTTGACAATATTTTTTTTTTCAATTAAGAGTTTTCATCTCACATCAAGCAGTGGAATATTTTGCCAAGCAAGCAGGCAAATGATACCATAGATTATTAAGTATCAATTGCTAGTTTTCAAAAAGTTTCAAGACTACTTCTCTACACCAGATTAAATTCACAGAAACAGAAATAAAGAAAATGCAGAATGCTATAAACTAAATAATTAAATATTTAACTCAATTTTTTTTCAATTTATAAAGAATTTTTGTAGGGCATAAAGCAACTGCCTTGCTTTTACGAGAACAGACCAATGAGTATAAAATCCCACAATGTAGCATTCTGGGTTCTCCTTTACCTCCTCTAATATCACTGACCTACAGTACCTAATGGTACCCAACACATTTCAGACTGGAAAGATAAAGTGAATCTAAGATAGTGTTGTGGGTGGTAGTGGTGGAATTTTATGGGTCATATACTCATGCCAGGCTCAGCTCTGTTCCCACTTTCTGAGGAAAGATTTTAATATTTTTTTAACAATTCATGTTAAGCACTAAACTCATGTGAGCCATTCAGTGTAAGACACAGTGAAGGCTTGATCCTGTCTCCTGAACACCAGACACACTTCCTATCTGTACTCACCTAGATGTCCCAGTTTATTAGCTCCTTACTGACTTGAGATTATTACAGTATAATCAAATTAAGTGCTAAACCAATTAAGAAAGTCACTGGTTGGTGACACAGCTTCAAAATGAGCAAGTATTGCACATGTGTCTGAGTCATTCACTTGGCAGTATTGTATACCAATAATATTATGAAAGGAATACAAAGTCAATTTCAGTCAGCAACTGGCTTTCCCTGGGTCTTATAAACTCTTATACAGGACAAATTCCACCCTCTCCACACAGTTCTACACCAACAAGCAATGAAAATTATAATATTGGGTAAGAATATATTATTTTTTAAATAGTAGAAAGTAATTTTTTACTTTTTGGGAGATGGGATGAATGCAACCCTAATTTTCCCACAAATGTTCACTTCATAAGTCACAAAAATTATAGATAATCAAGATTATAAACCATGCAAATTATGGTTATCTACTGTATTACATAATGAATTAAAAGTAAATCTAAAACAAGTACTTTACTGTGTTTAAACAGTCTAATAATGTATTTCTGTGTAACATACTAAAGCAAATTTCTTTAGCAAAAAATTACCATGAAGTTACTTTACTATATTTTCATGATATTTGGTTAATTACACCAGGAATCCTTTGTCTTTTTTTATCATGCCCCATTTTTATTTATTAGTTTTAACCTTTATCACAATGTTATTAATATTGATTTTTATTGCACTGTCATATTTTTCATACCTATCCAATTCTTTTCACTTATGACTTATAACCAGATCCTACCTGTCAATCCCTTGTACTAAACTCAAACAGTTTCACAACTATGTTTTGTATATTAGCTTTAGTACAAGTCAACCAGAAATGCTAGTAATTTTTTTGTTTTTAATTAATACGTACTCTAAACCTGTGGAGACCATTCAGTGCCAATATAGGGGTTGTATCTGAGATTTTCAAATTATCCAAATTAGCATTCCTATGTCTTTTTTATGAATGATGAAACTGATATTGAAGAAACAAAATCTGTTAATGACATTTTACCTTCCATTTCACCTCTTTCAGGTTGTAGAAGTTTAGGAGTCTTGTTTCCAGGTGTAATGACAAGTGGAGGAACAGACTGAAGCACCACTTGTGGAGTAGTGTGAGGAGGTTGACATACCAGTGGTGGTACAGATGCATCAGAAAAGGGTGAAGAAGTGCTGCTCATCTGGGTAGCATATGAGACAGACCCTGAACAACAGGCAGGTTGAGAGACCGTAAGGGGTGGATAAGAGTAAGAAACTGATCCTGAAGAATAGGAAGGCTGACCAACAGGAAATGATTGTGCAGATGTAGCAGGAGAGGGTGAAGGTGAGTGGCTTACTTGAGAGTATGAGGCTAACCCTGAACAGGAGTCATGAATAACAAGACAGGGAGAAGGTGCCTTCTTTCCTGGTACTAGCAATGATCTCTTTTTTAATCGATTTCTTTTTTGGGTAAAGGTGCGTGGTTTAAGTGAGGTTGCAGATTTATCACAAACAGGCAGAGGTGACTTATTTATTTGAGAATATAAGACTGGCCCTGAAGAGTAGGTAGGTGGAGGCACAGGTGGTGGTGGTGGTGGTGGTGCAGATGTAATAGGAAAGGAAAAAGGTGACTTTACTTCAGAATATAAGACTGGGCCTGAACAAAAGGTAGGTGAAGGTACAGGTAGTGGTGTACCTATAACAGGAAAGCGTGAAGCTGATGCCTTTATTTCAGAATATGAGACTGGCCCTGACCAACAGGTAGGTGGAGGTACAGGTAGTGGTGGAGGTACAGGTAGTGGAGATACAGGTTGTGGTGGCAGTACAGGTAGTGGTGGAGGTGGAGGTTGTGGTGGAGGTACAGGTAGTGATGGAGGTGGAGGTTGTGGTGGAGGTACAGGTAGTGGTGGAGGTACAGGTAGTGGTGGAGGTACAGGTAGTGGTGGAGGTACAGGTTGTGGTGGAGGTGCGGGTTGTGGTGGAGGTGTGGGTTGTGGTGGAAGTGTAGGTTGTGGTGGTGGTAGTGGTGACAGTTCAGATGTAACAGTAAAGGGTGAAGGTGACTTGCTTACTTGAGGGGAATGTGCAGCAGATCCTAAACTGTGAGATGTAAAGAAGTCTGAAGCAAGGCTGCAGCGCTGCAATGATGATACGGCATCATGATCACTTTTTTCTGGCATCACAGAAACATCACTATCTCGCCCTCTACACACATCTTTTGAAAGACTTAGTTTTTTCGCTTGTTCTGCTTTAACTGCCCTTTCAATCTTTATTAACTGATCTAGAGGAACATCGGTGTGCCCATGATACAACAATGCATTTTCAATATATGTTTTGGTCTCAGCTGAACTTTTTCCAAGACAAGTACTAGCTATGCTCTCAATATCTAAATCTAAGAGCAAAGACCGATCTTTTTCTTTTTCAAGAAGAAGGGTTAATTTTTGTTCAGCTTCTGTGACAACTGCCCTTTGAACAAAATTTAAGGTGTTACTTTTCAATGCATTTCTTAGTTTGTCACCTGCCATATGTAAGAGAATTTTGTTATCAATTTCATCAAAAATTCCCATTGTATCCATTCCACTTGACTTCAGTTTTAATGCCTTCTCACGGACTAACTTTACAGGGTCCAGTAATGCACCCAACCTCTTACCTAAACTACCCAATGTCTCTAAAATACTAATAACATCAGTTGAAAAACCTTCTGAAGTTGTTGATGACATTTCCATGTTTGATTCATTATTTTCACAAGTGTCAGCCATTATACCAAGCCTATCAGAAGAGTTCCTGGCTTTCTTTGATACACAGCAAGACTTTGATTTATTCATAACTGAGGCATCCTTTAATGTCTTCAATTTGTGGTCAGCAAGAGGGGTACGTCCTTTCTCTTCAGTCGACAGATCTTTACCCAATGTTGTCTTATTTAATGTTTTTGAAATTCTGAATCTATTACTTTTGCTTTCCTTCCTAATCTGACCTTCACACTTTTCATCCTTCTTCACTTGTTTCAGAACTCGTTTCTCTTCACAGTCACTACTTTTAAAACTTCCATCTTTCCTCTCTCTGCACTTTTTCCTCTTTTTCACTCTTCTTTTCTTTTCTGTACTTGATGACCTAGTGTGTCTATCTCTCTTCCTATGATGGCTTCTAGATTTATGATGTTTATCATCTGATGAACTACTTGAAGACACAGAACTACCAGATGAAGACGATGAGGAAGAACGAGAAGAAACCAAATTGCAGAAAAGCATCGACATACACTGCTCTTTCTTACCTTCCCAAGATTCATCAAAAAGTTCTCCTAAACGAAATTTCCAATATATTTCCCAGTCTTTTGTCATTGTAACTGTGGATGGATCACCACCAAGTAAAAGAATATTTTCTCTCTTCTTTTCAATAAATACTTCATATTCCTTCTTGTAATCAGGATGAGCAACAGGGTTTTTTCGATACATCTCACATTCTCGGTCATGAACTTCACGGAGAGACTGTAGAGCTCGTGCAACAACACCATACTTTTCACTACAACTTTTTCTTCTCCTTGAGTGAGAGTATGAGTTTGATCGTGATCGTGACCTGCAAATAGTTAATCAAGATGTAAATTACACTAAAAGCCATAAAGGAAATTAAAAAAATACTTCTCTTATGGCATTTCTAAGGGAATAGCAACATCCGAGACTTAGGTCTCGAGATACTCCCCAGATAGGGAGCCAAGGCTGGGTCACCACTACTTGGAAAAGACCCGGGCCGGGAGAATACTGGCGAATAAAAAAAAAAAAACAACATCCAGTATCTAACTTAGACAGAGTTGCAGGAGAAGCAACAGAATAGATTTAGTCACCATAATCTAGCTTGGACAAGACTAGGGTGGAATGCAAACGGAGGAGTGTGTGACAATCTGCTCCCCATGAACGATGTACAAGAACCTTAATGAGATTTAGCCGACCATGGCAAGCTGTCTTTAACGAAGAAATGTGAGGTTTTCATATCAGCCGGTGGTCAAAGAGCAGGCCCAGAAACCTGATCATATTACATGTTGGAATACATGAACCATGCAAGTACAGTGGACCCCCAGTTCACGATATTATTTCATTCCAGAAGTAAGTTCAGGTGCCATTACTGAACAAATTTGTTCCCATAAGGAATATTGTGAATTAGATTAGTCCATTTCAGACCCCCAAACATACACATACAAACGCACTTACATAAATACACTTACATAATTGGTCGCATTGGGAGCTGATCGTAAAGCGGGAGTCCACTGTACAAGGGAGTATCCGTATAAGCGGGCGTCTAGTGAAGGTAATGAATCTGGTTTTCATACTGGAAAATTTGAAGCCATGAGAAGTGGTCCAATGGGAGACTTGGTCTATCCCAACCTGAAGGGAGGCTGCTACTAGTCGACAGTCAGCGTCTGAGTAATCTATAGAGAAGTCATCAGCATAAAGTGATGACCAAATATGTGAAGGAAGAATGGAAGGTAGGTCATTTATAGCCAAGAGAAAAATAGTACTACTAAAGAAAGAACCTTGTGGGACTTCTTCAGCTTGTACAAAGTCCAAGGAAAGCGAGGCGCCAATATGGACCCAAAAATGTCTATCGCACAAGAAATCAGCGATGAGGTTTGGTAGATTACCGCGAAGGCCTAAGGAGTGGGCTTGGGTTAGACTGTTATAAGAATATAAGAAAGGAGAAACACTGCAACAGGCCTACTGGACTATGCGAGGCAGCTCCAATTCTCCCACCGGCTTAAGCCAATGCCTTGACCTAGTGATGTCAGATACGTCACTTAAGGGAGGAGCAGTGCATCCGACCTAGTAGCACAAGTTAGTCAGGTCCAACTCACACCCACCCACACCCATTCATGTATTTATCCAACCTATTTTTAAATCTACACAACATTTTAGCGTCTATGATGGTACTTGTGAGTTTGTTCCACTCGTCCACAACTCTATTACCAAACCAGTGCTTTCCTATATCCTTTCCTTCCTGAATCTGAATTTTTCCAACTTAAAGCCACTGCTGCGAGTCCTGTCTATGTTAGATATTTTTAGCACGCTATTTACATCCCCTTTATTAATTCCTGTTTTCCGTTTATACACCTCAATCACATCCTCCCTAATTCTATGCCTTTCAAGAGTGTGCAGGTTCAGGGCCCTTAGTCTATCCTCATAGGGAAGATTTCTGATACATGGAATCAACTTTGTCATCCTCCTTTGTACGTTTTCCAGTGCATTTATATCCATTCTGTAATACCGTGACCAAAACTGTGCAGCATAATCTAAATGAGGCCAAACCAAAGATATATAGAGTTGAAGAACAATCTGAGAATTCCTATGATTTATACTTCTTGCTATGAAGCCAAGGATTCTGTTAGCTTTACTGAAAACACTAATACACTGTTGTCTTAGTTTCAGGTTACTGCTAACCAGAACTCCTAAATCCTTTTTGCAATCCATAATATTAAGATCTACATTATTTAGTTTATATGTGGCATGGTTATTTTCCTGTCCAACATTTAGAGCTTTGTACTTGTCTATATTAAACTGCATCTGCCACTTCTCCGACCACTGCATCAGTCTACTCAAATCATCCTGGAGTACTCTAATGTCCTCATTAGAATGAACTGGATGGCCTATTTTGCTTATGTTGCTATTTATTCCTTCATCCATGTCATCTTTGTAGACTGTGAACAAGGGACCCAACACTGACCCCTGTGGAACACCACTTGTGATGTGCCCCCATTCTGATTTCTCCTCATTTATGCAAACTCTCTGCTGCCTATTCGTCAACCATGCCTCAACCCAGGAAAAAGTTTCTCCTCCTATTCTGTGTGCCTTAAGTTTCCTCAATAGCCTCTGATGTGGAACTCTATCGAAAGCCTTACTGAAGTCCATATACACAATATCATATTCAATACCATGATCTACCTCCTCAAATACCTCCAAGTAGTGTCATATGTCTTCTCTAGATCGAAAAAGACCACTAGGACAGAGTGGTTGTTAGCAAGAGCATTTCGAATATATGTACCGAAGTGGAGCAAGGGGTCTAAAGTAGAGCAGCCTTTGCAAAAGCCATATTTGCGAGTGGAAAGGCTACTGTGTGTCTCTAAGTACCACATTCAGATGTCTATTCACCAATCATTAAATCACCTTGCAGACCACACTAGTCAGGGCAATGGGACAATAGTGAGAGGTGTCAAGCCCTGAGGCGCCAGGTTTACAAAACGGTGGTACAGTAGCTGATTTTCATCGTTGTGGGAGAACCCCTCGCTCCCAAATTAGATTGAAAAGACGTAAAAGAACAGGAAGGGCCACAGAATGGAGATGGTGTAGCATACTGATGTGGATATCGTGAGGTCCTGGTGCTAACGACCGGCACAAGGAAAGCGTGGACTCTAATTCTAGAAGAGTAAAAGGTACATTATATGGCTCTAATCCATCAGAGGACAAATCTAAGGGCAATCGCTCCTTGGTAGGTTTAGACGCAAGAAATGAGGGACAGAGGTGAAGCCCACGGGAGATACGACAAGATAGTTCCCAATTTCTGTGGCAACTTCTAAAGGGTCTGCAACATCAACTCCAGCAACCGGCAAAACAAGAGCTGGGTCTGGAGCGTACTTACCACAAAATTTCCGCACCTTTTTCCAAATTGCGCACATGGGAAAACAAGGTAATGGTAGACATCTAGTCTTGCCAACAAGTGCACTTAGCTTCACATATGACGTGGCGAGCAACTGCCCTTGCCTGCTTAATATCCAACATACGCTCCACAATACGGTTATATCGATAACGGCCCCATGCAGCACATTTTAAACGCACTGCACGGGCGCATGTAGGAGACCACCAAGGTATGTATGTCTGAGAATGCCTATCTGAGGTTTGGGGGACTAAGGTCAAAAATTGGTGCGCCAATTCATCAACAGATGATGTAAGGGGGTCCTCGCAACAGGTGGTAAGACGGGAGTACAATTCCCACTCTGCTCGAGCAAATTGCCAATGAGGGTTATGAAACGGACAGGTATGTGTAGCAGAAGTAAGAAGGATAGGAAAGTGATCACTATCATGTAAATCTGGAAGAACAGACCACATGAAGTCAAGTGCAATGGGCAAGGAACAAATAGAAAGATCAATGCAGGAGAGAGACTGAGTGCACAAGTCAAAATGGGAAGGAGCAACTGTATTTAAAACATGAAGAGGGTGAGAAGCGAGAAGTCTCCAACTGATCACCACGAGAGTCGCAGCGGGACCCTCTCCATAGGTGGTGGTGAACGCTGAAGTCACTCAACAGCAAGATGGGCGGCAGTAGAGAAGAAATTAAAAACGCGATATCAGAGATACAGAATGCACGAGAGGAAGAAAGAGAGAGCGAGCAAACTGTAAACCATCTCTTTTTTTTAACTTTGTTTACCATTACTTAATTTAGTCCCTTATTTTTTTTCTCTTTTATTTTAGCTTTATATAACAACCTTAGTTCATATATTCACAATTGTTAAAATAATCAAGGTACTATTCTCAGGTGCTAAAGTGTAATAAGCTCATTATTTTGCCATTATATTCATTTATTTGATTGCCACGTTTTTGTTCACCACAAATTATTTTAGTCCCTTTTATATTGCCTCATTTATTTTAGCTTTAAAGAGCTACCTTAGCTCATTTTTTTTACATTTGTTAAAATAATTCAGGTGCTATTTTATAGCTTTAGAATATTTACTTTGTCTTATACTTAATTCTAACTATAGATTCACTATAAATCTTATGATAACAAGCATTGATCCTGATACCAACCTCTTATTTAATGACTTAAATGAATCAAACAGTAACTGTAATTACTACACAGCAGAACAATCAAAGGCACTTCTCAGTGCCAACAACAACATAACTATCTTTAACTACAATATCAGATCTTTAAGTAAACATTACAATGACCTCATAGTATTACTAAATTTCCTGCATGCCAGTATATCCATCATTGCTCTCAGCGAAACCTGGCTAAAGCCTGATACTACAGATGTCTATGCCATTCTTGGTTACACAGCCATACACAACTGTAGGCCAGACCAACAAGGGGGTGGCACAGCTGTATACTACTCAGACCAACTAGAATGCATCACTAATACTTGCACAAGGGATGAACATGGGGAATATATAATAGCTAAATTCAAATCCAAATACCTACAAAAACCTCTCACAGTGATAAACATCTACAGAGTTCCACAGTCAAACATTAGCCGTTTTAGTGAAAACCTAGGAAGTATGATAACTGATGCACGCATAAACAAAGATCACTTACTACTCTCAGGTGACTTCAGTATAAATCTCCTGCAAGACCAGGACCCACACATTACTGAATTCACAAACACAATGAATAACTGCATGTTGCTACCAACAGTAACAAAACCTACAAGAGTTACAGAGACTAGTGTTTCCCTACTTGACCACATCTGGACCAACACCATATCCCCCTTAAGATCAGGCATAATCACAGATAATACCACAGACCGCTACCCTACCTTCCTCATAACAAACCTAGGCAAATTACCCCTAGACACTACTAAAGTCACTTTCAGACTTCACAATGAGGCAGCTATCAATAACTTCACAGCAGCAGTGACAAACATTGACTGGCACACTGAGCTAGAAATCTATACAGATATTGACGAATGTATTAACAATTTTCTAAAAAAGACCCAATACCTCTATAACAAGCACTGCCCTAAAAAACTAAACAGATGACTGCAAAGAGACTGAACAGTCCCTGGCTAAAACCCAGTATCCTCAAATCCATAAATACAAAGCACCTATACGAAAAACAGTACAGAATGGGCCACATAACCAGAGACCAAACAAAACGTTACTCGTCAATCCTAACCAGCCTAATAAGAAGGGCTAAAAAATTTTATTATGAGAACAGATTATCCAACTTACGAGGTGACATAAAAAAGACCTGGAAAACCCTATCAGAAATACTAGGAACAAAAAAAGACAACACGAAATAGCGAAATTGAATTAACAAAACCAGATGAACCCCAATTCCCACCAACTGAAACAGCAGACTCAATGATTTCTTCTCCACTATAGGAAAAAACCTTGCCAATAAAATCCAAAGCTCAGATACCCCACCCAATGACTACCTCACTGGCAACTACCCAAACACACTGTTCCTAGCTCCAACTAACCCATACGAAGTCTCCCTTATTATCAACAAACTAAAAAACAAGACAGGAGATTTAAATACCTTACCACCCATTATATACAAAAAAGCGTCACAGGTGTTATCACCAATCATTGCAACACTCTTTAACAAATCCATTGAATCCTCTACCTTTCCTACAGTTCTCAAAATAGCAAGGGTCACCCCGATCCATAAAGGAGGAGACCACACAGACTTGGATAACTATAGGCCAATATCCAACTTACACCCTCTCTCTAAAATCTTTGAAAAATTAATCCATAAGCATATCTATTCCTATCTCATCTCCCACAACATACTCAACCCCTGTCAATTTGGGTTCAGGCCTAATAAAAATACTAATGATGCTATTATCCACATGCTAGAACATATTTATACAGCAATAGAGAAAAAAGAAGTCCCACTGGGGATCTTCATTGACTTACGTAAAGCTTTCGATACAGTTGACCACGACTTGCTCCACATAAAATTGTCGCACTATGGTATAAGAGGGCACTCCCTCAACTACCTAAAGTCATACCTCAGCAACAGAAGCCAATATGTGTACACAAATGGGGCAAATTCACAAATGTGTAAATTCAAGAATTATGTGGATTAAAGTAAAGGTTGGATGCGAGAAGTGGGTCATAATAAGCGTGTATGCACCTGGAGAAGAGAGGAATGCAGAGGAGAGAGAGAGATTTTGGGAGATGTTAAGTGAATGTATAGGAGCCTTTGAACCAAGTGAGAGAGTAATTGTGGTAGGGGACCTGAATGCTAAAGTAGGAGAAACTTTTAGAGAGGGTGTGGTAGGTAAGTTTGGGGTGCCAGGTGCAAATGATAATGGGAACCCTTTGATTGAACTTTGTATAGAAAGGGGTTTAGTTATAGGTAATACATATTTTAAGAAAAAGAGGATAAATAAGTATACAAGATATGATGTAGGGCGAAATGACAGTAGTTTGTTGGATTATGTATTGGTAGATAAAAGACTGTTGAGTAGATTTCAGGATGTACATGTTTATAGAGGGGCCACAGATATATCAGATCACTTTCTAGTTGTAGCTACACTGAGAGTAAAAGGTAGATGGGATACAAGGAGAATAGAAGCATCAGGGAAGAGAGAGGTGAAGGTTTATAAACTAAAAGAGGAGGCAGTTAGGGTAAGATATAAACAGCTATTGGAGGATAGATGGGCTAATGAAAGCATAGGCAATGGGGTCGAAGAGGTATGGGGTAGGTTTAAAAATGTAGTGTTAGAGTGTTCAGCAGAAGTTTGTGGTTAAAGGAAAGTGGGTGTGGAAGGGAAGAGGAGCGATTGGTGGAATGATGATGTGAAGAGAGTAGTAAGGGAGAAAAAGTTAGCATATGAGAAGTTTTTACAAAGAAGAAGTGATGCAAGGAGGGAAGAGTATATGGAGAAAAAGAGAGAGGTTAAGAGAGTGGTGAAGCAATGTAAAAAGAGAGCAAATGAGAGAGTGGGTGAGATGTTATCAACAAATTTTGTTGAAAATAAGAAAAAGTTTTGGAGTGAGATTAACATTTAAGAAAGCCTAGAGAACAAATGGATTTGTCAGTTAAAAATAGGAGAGGAGAGTTATTAAATGGAGAGTTGGAGGTATTGGGAAGATGGAGGGAATATTTTGAGGAATTGTTAAATGTTGATGAAGATAGGGAAGCTGTGATTTCGTGTATAGGGCAAAGAGGAACAACATCTTGTAGGAGTGAGGAAGAGCCAGTTGTGAGTGTGGGGGAAGTTCGTGAGGCAGTAGGTAAAATGAAAGGGGGTAAGGCAGCCGGGATTGATGGGATAAAGATAGAAATGTTAAAAGCAGGTGGGGATAGTTTTGGAGTGGTTGGTGCAATTATTTAATAAATGTATGGAAGAGGGTAAGGTACCTAGGGATTGGCAGAGAGCATGCATAGTTCCTTTGTATAAAGGCAAAGGGAATAAAAGAGAGTGCAAAAATTATAGGGGGATAAGTCTGTTGAGTATACCTGGCAAAGTGTATGGTAGAGTTATTATTGAAAGAATTAAGAGTAAGACGGAGAATAGGATAGCAGATGAACAAGGAGGCTTTAGGAAAGGTAGGGGGTGTGTGGACCAGGTGTTTACAGTGAAACATATAAGTGAACAGTATTTAGATAAGGCTAAAGAGGTCTTTGTGGCATTTATGGATTTGGAAAAGGCGTATGACAGGGTGGATAGGGGGGCAATGTGGCAGATGTTGCAGGTGTATGGTGTAGGAGGTAGGTTACTGAAAGCAGTGAAGAGTTTTTACGAGGATAGTGAGGCTCAAGTTAGAGTATGTAGGAAAGAGGGAAATTTTTTCCCAGTAAAAGTAGGCCTTAGACAAGGACGTGTGATGTCACCGTGGTTGTTTAATATATTTATAGATGGGGTTGTAAGAGAAGTAAATGCGAGGGTCTTGGTAAGAGGTGTGGAGTTAAAAGATAAAGAATCACACATAAAGTGGGAGTTGTCACAGTTGCTCTTTGCTGATGACACTGTGCTCTTGGGAGATTCTGAAGAGAAGTTGCAGAGATTGGTGGATGAATTTGGTAGGGTGTGCAAAAGAAGAAAATTCAAAGTGAATACAGGAAAGAGTAAGGTTATGAGGATAACAAAAAGATTAGGTGATGAAAGATTGGATATCAGATGGGAGGGAGAGAGTATGGAGGAGGTGAATGTATTCAGATATCTGGGAGTGGACATGTCAGCGGATGGGTCTATGAAAGATGAGGTGAATCATAGAATTGATGAGGGGAAAAGGGTGAGTGGTGCACTTAGGAGTCTGTGGAGACAAAGAACTTTGTCCTTGGAGGCAAAGAGGGGAATGTATGAGAGTATAGTTTTACCAACGCTCTTATATGGGTGTGAAGCATGGGTGATGAATGTTGCAGCGAGGAGAAGGCTGGAGGCAGTGGAGATGTCATGTCTGAGAGCAATGTGTGGTGTGAATATAATGCAGAGAATTCGTAGTTTGGAAGTTAGGAGGAGGTGCAGGATTACCAAAACTGTTGTCCAGAGGGCTGAGGAAGGGTTGTTGAGTTGGTTTGGACATGTGGAGAGAATGGAGCGAAACAGAATAACTTCAAGAGTGTATCAGTCTGTAGTGGAAGGAAGGCGGGGTAGGGGTCGGTCTAGGAAAGGTTGGAGGGAGGGGGTAAAGGAGGTTTTGTGTGCGAGGGGCTTGGACTTCCAGCAGGCATGCGTGAGCGTGTTTGATAGGAGTGAATGGAGAAAAATGGTTTTTAATACTTGACGTGCTGTTGGAGTGTGAGCAAAGTAACATTTATGAAGGGGTTCAGGGAAACCGGCAGGCCGGACTTGAGTCCTGGAGATGGGAAGTACAGTGCCTGCACTCTGAAGGAGGGGTGTTAATGTTGCAGTTTAAAAACTGTAGTGTAAAGCACCCTTCTGGCAAGACGGTGATGGAGTGAATGATGGTGAAAGTTTTTCTTTTTCGGGCCACCCTGCCTTGGTGGGAATCGGCCAGTGTGATAATAAAATAAAAAAAAATAAATGGGGCAAACTCTTCCACACAGCCAATTACAGTTGGTGTCCCACAGAGAAGTGTCCTAGGCCCTCTTCTCTTTCTCATATACATAAATGACCTACCAAATGCATCGCAACTACTCAAACCCACACTATTTGCAGATGACACTACATACGTCTACTCCCACCCGAGCCCAGTCATGCTAGCCAATACTGTAAATACCGAATTACAGAAAATATCAACCTGGATGAGGACCAACAAACTTATTCTAAACAATGATAAAACCTACTACATTCAGTTTGGTAACAGAGCTGCAGATGTCTCTCTTAACATAATGATAAATGGATCACCTATCACAAAACTCACAGAGGGAAAATTCCTAGGAATCCACCTTGACAATAGACTCAAATTTCAAACACATATACAATAAATTTCCAAAAAAATTTCCAAGACCGTAGGCATACTATCGAAGATACGGTACTATGTTCCACAGTCAGCCCTCCTGGCCCTATATCACTCACTTATTTACCCCTATCTCACCTATGGAATTTGTGCATGGGGCTCAACAACAATAAACCATCTCAGACCACTAATCACCCAACAAAAGGCTGCAGCCAGAATGATAACAAATTCCCACTCCAGACAGCACACACTGCCAATACTCAAAACTCTAAACCTACTCACAATACAAAACATCCATACTTATTACTGCACCTACTACATACATAAAACACTTAACTCTGACATAAACCCTCCCCTCAAACATCTCCTTACCAACCTCAACAGAACACATGACCATAACACAAGACACAGATCACTCTTTGATGTTCCTCGTGTCCATCTCACGCTATGCAAAAACTCAGTGCACATAAAAGGCCCTAAAATCTGGAATTCATTACCTGTGAATATAAAAGAAACACTGTCTGTTTATAAATTCAAGTCTCTTCTCAAAAACCACTTACTCACCCACAACTAAATAAATACTGAATAATTGTATCTCATAAATTGTATCTCATTAATTGTATCTCATAAATGTCAACCTGTGACCCAATCAAACTTTGTTACTATTTAACTTCATTACCTAACAGAATACTCCATTCTACTGATTCCACAGCAACACAGTAAATGACCATATAACCTGTCTTTGTAATACTCGTTTGTACTAAATTGTTATCTGTTTTACAATAATTTTTGTACCACTGAATATATCATTGCTTAGTTAATCTTTGGTTAATTTTAAGCCTGCCCGTAATGCTGTGCATTCAAGTGGCTTTGGCATGCTGCAATTTATTGTATTCTTTTGTACTTCACTGTATCATGTTCAAATTAATAAATAAATAAATAAATAAATAAATAAATAAATAAATAAATAAATAAATCTGTGTAAATAAATTCGAGCTGCATTATAATGCAGTGGGGAATAAATAAAAACTTGTTTATGATATATCAACACGCACAAGAAGTGTGCTTTCATTAAATGATTCATCCTGTAAAGGATCTGAAGAATGTAACATCACATAGCCCAAAATAGGGCGAATGACAGCAGAATGAATTTTGGGCTCTTGCAACCCAACACATACTGGGGACAACTGGGAGAGCAACACTCGGAGTTCTCCCTGATTGCCCCTAAGGCCACGAATATTCCAATGTAAAAAAGACATTATGTACAGAAATAAAATTGGCAACAATAAAAAACGATAAAACCTATGGGCTATTAGGATCAGTAAAGTCAACGTGTGGGGGTAACGGTAAGCGTGTAAGCAAGGAAGAATGTGAATGTTGCGGAGGAATAGACTGTTGTGAGGGTTGTGAAATAGAAGGGCTAGAGGGAGTCCCAGTGTCCATCGGAAGTGTCATCTCCACAATATAGCTGGAAATAGCGTCTAACGTCTCATTTGTTATGGAAGCCAATGATGCCATGATGTCAAGAGACAGGAGAGGCATTGCAAGGAAAGGTCAGAGGAACTACAGAGGCAACCAAAGAGGTCTGAGGGGTGCAAGGAGTATGAACCTGGAGAGATGTATCAGCTGGGGTAGAAGAGGCCTGCAGTGTAACAGGAGAGGAAGGAAGTTGGAGGGGTAACTATAGAGGAAGACGGGGGGGGGGGACAGGAGAAGAGGGGACTACACGAGGGGAGGGTGAACCTCTACCTTCATGTGAGAGCTGGAAAGAGGGTGAGAATGAGGCTTCAAGGCAGGAAATATATTTTGTGCACATGTTGGATGTGAAGAAAGTGTAGATCTGCGAGGTTTCATAGAATGACAAGCAAGCGAGCGAGATGAAGTAGTAGAAGTAGGAAGTGGTGCCAAGGTAAGAGTGTCAGAGGATAAAACTGCAAAAGAATTAGAAACTGGGGCGACCCCGGAAGACACAGATGCAGAAGGACTGAGAGGCGGGAGGACCATCGAGGTTGAAGGTCTTCGGGCTACCCTAGCATATGGGACAAGAGGGAGTTTACCTTGAAGGCGGAGCTGAGAGACAGCCATAGCGTAAGTGAGGCCCTCATGTTCCTTAAGATAATGGATCTCTCGTTCAATACAATAAACTTGGCAATGGTGTAAAAAGGAAGGAGGAGGTTCCCTGCAATTAAGACAGGAGAGGGGAAGACTATACGACATATTGGAATGATCTGCTGCTCCACAGACCAGGCATTCCGCTGCAGATCTGTAAGGTTTAGCAGGGTGTCCAAACCGCCAGCAATTATGGCACTGTTGGGGCGTGGGAAAAACTTGACGGACATCTAGGCAATGGCCTACAATAGACAGACAGACGATGGAAGCTCACGGCAGTCGAAGGTTAAACAAGCGATATTACTAGGAAAGCGTCTCTGTCCAAGAGCAGGTAGGATGTACCTATCTACCTTGAGGATAGGGAGGGTCTGAAGGGCTAAATGTTCTAAAATATCCTCGTCGCAAGACAAAAAAAAATCACTGTACAATGGTGCACTGCAAGACCACAGTGCCACTGCAAGAATTAATAGTGTGCTTCTGAACAGTGACAAGTATGTTATCTAAGGGGAGGGTTGGGAGAGGGGAGGGAAGGAAAAAAAAGGGAGGGTATGGGGAGGAAGGGATAGAGAAGGGAGGATTCGGGAGTAATTAGGTTTGGTCGGAGGAAGAAGACCAAGAGGTCCAACTCCTCAGGCCAATAGCCTCTTTACTGCTACAAGGAGCCCCCCTTAAAGAGGGAAATCTGATGGAAAACTACTGGAATTATGCAGGCAAATTTGGAGATCAGGGAGCACTTTATGCAACTGCAATTTCTCTCAATTTGAGATCAATATATAGCTAATTCCATTGCTCAAACTATCCTAATTCCTGACTATTCTGCCAGTATGTCTTCCACTGTATAGACTGAGCACAAGAAACTGCCATTCAACTTTTAGTACTGCTCTGTAAAGTGCCCAGAAATTGGTAATTTGGTTAATTTTTCACAAAATTCAACAGATTATAATTAAAAAACATAATTCAAAATAAACACTATGGGCATTCTGGCCACCAAAACAACCTTTCCTCTGTTCAGTAATCATGTCCCCTGTTGGAGAAAACATGTTCAAGCAGGATCTTGCTCCATGCCACACTTCCAGAAAAATGCCGACATTCTTCTAATTTGGCCTGGAAACTCTCCTGACCTCAACCCAATTGAGAATCTATGGGCAGTGACCAAATGTAGGATTGCAAAACAGAACTGTTCAATTCTGGAGAAGTTAATTGCTGCCATTATTAAAACCTGGGACCATGATGAAGAACTTGCCAAAATGTGTTCAATATTGGTCTTTTCTATGCCAAAGTGTGTAGCAGTGATAATAAAAGTAAATGGTCATATCTCTTTTGAAAGCAATTATGTCATATTAGTGCCATGTATTTTTCAAATAAACATTAATTTTCCAAAATAAATGCTTATTTCATCACTGTCCCAATTAATATGAACATTACTGTAGGCTTAAGCTTGCCCGAAATGCTCTGCATAAAAATGGTCTTTCTGCATGCAGACCTAAATGTCACCCGTCTCTGTATAAACATTGTATCATGCTGAAATAAAAAATTTTATTAATATTTTTTATTAACACACTGGCAGATTCCCACCAAGGCAGGGTGGCCCGAAAAAGAAAAACTTTCACCATCATTCACTCCATCACTGTCTTGCCAGAAGGGTGCTTTACACTACAGTTTTTAAACTGCAACATTAACACCCCTCCTTCAGAGTGCAAGCACTGTACTTCCCATCTCCAGGACTCAAGTCCGGCCTGCCGGCTTCCCTGAACCCCTTCATAAATGTTACTTTGCTCACACTCCAACAGCATGTCAAGTATTAAAAACCATTTGTCTCCATTCACTCCTATGAAACACGCTCACGCATGCCCGCTGGAAGTCCAAGCCCCTCGCACACAAAACCTCCTTTACCCCCTCCCTCCAACCTTTCCTAGGCTGACCCCTACCCCGCCTTCCTTCCACTACAGACTGATACACTCTTGAAGTCATTCTGTTTTGCTCCATTCTCTCTACATGTCCAAACCACCTCAACAACCCTTCCTCAGCCCTCTGGACAACAGTTTTGGCAATCCCGCACCTCCTCCGAACTTCCAAACTATGAATTCTCTGCATTATATTCACACCACACATTGCCCTCAGACATGACATCTCCACTGCCTCCAGCCTTCTCCTCGCTGCAACATTCATCACCCATGCTTCACACCCATACAGGAGCATTGGTAAAACTATACTCTCATACATTCCCCTCTTTGCTTCCAAGGACAGAGTTCTTTGTCTCCACAGACTCCTAAGTGCACCGCTCACCCTTTTCCCCTCATCAATTCTATGATTCACCTCATCTTTCATAGACCCATCCGCTGACATGTCCACTCCCAAATATCTGAATACATTCACCTCCTCCATACTCTCTCCCTCCAATCTGATACCCAATCTTTCATCACCTAATCTTTTTGTTATCCTCATAACCTTACTCTTTCCTGTATTCACTTTCAATTTTCTTCTTTTACACACACTATCAAATTCATCCACCAACCTCTGCAACTTCTCTTTAGAATCACCCAAGAGCACAGTGTCATCAGCAAAGAGCAACTGTGACAACTCCCACTTTATGTGTGATTCTTTATCTTTTAACTCCACACCTCTTGCCAAGACCCTTGCATTTACTTCTCTTACAACCCCATCTATAAATATATTGAACAACCACGGTGACATCACACATCCTTGTCTAAGGCCTACTTTTACTGGAAGATAATCTCCCTCTTTCCTACACACTAACTTGAGCCTCACTATCCTCGTAAAAACTTCAGTGCTTTCAGTAACCTACCTCCTATACCATAAAAATATTATTATATTACTATAATAAAAATATTATATTATTATAATAAAATATTATTATTATTATTTTTTCATTTATTAAACCAATAGACATTTTAGAGGTGGCCATCAAATGCATCTGTGCAGTTGTTATTATTGACTTGTTTATGCTGTACACCTGGGCAGTACTTGTAGACCTGGGCAGTATTCGTACACCTGGGCAGTACTCGTACACCTAGGCAGAACTTGTACACCTGGGCAGTACTCGTACACCTGGGCAGAACTCGCATACCTGGGCGGTACTCGTACACCTGGGCAGAACTCATACACCTGGGCCATACTCATACACCTGGGCAGTACTCCTAGACCTGGACAGTACTTGTACACCTGGGCAGAACTCGTACACCTGGGCAGTACTCGTACACCTGGGCAGTACTCGTACACCTGGGCAGTACTCGTACACCTGGGCAGTACTCGTTACAGTCTCACAATGTTTTATAATGTCGCATTTTATTTTAAAGGTACATAACAGACTTTGTCTTCCATGATGCACAGCTTATTGCCAAACCTATGCAAAATGATAAAGCAAACACATGAAGGAGATACTGGAAAATAGAAGGGTTGGAGAACTTTTACAGCTGCATACTTTTCTTTGTACCTTTGCCACTGAAAGAGCAAGTTACTGTCTGGAAGTAACTAACTAGTTGTAAAGTGCGAATGTTAAGAGTCACAAAGTCAAGGTCCATTTATGCACCCTTTATTTTTGTTGCAACCTTGTCTACAAGAAATGCATAAATTACAGTATGTAATTTACCTACCTTTCATCATTTTGTCTTTTATTATTCTTGTATCTAGAATTTTAGCTTGTTCACTGAAACAACTAGTTGCCTCTTAAAAACCTTTGAATACC
Organism: Cherax quadricarinatus; assembly: GCF_038502225.1. Lineage (NCBI taxonomy): Eukaryota > Metazoa > Arthropoda > Malacostraca > Decapoda > Parastacidae > Cherax > Cherax quadricarinatus. The sequence continues at coordinate 6,431,362 of NC_091295.1, forward strand.
AGCATAATATGGCTGTTGTAAAAATATAATTATTTAAATCATACCAACACTGTCACACCTCTGCTATAATGTTTTTATAAGAACTGAATTGAAATATATAGCAAGATAAATACATACCTTTTCCTGTGTGATGATGACATAGGAGAGAAGTTCTCTTTTATTACTGGGCTGTGTCTTCTATTTTGCCTCAAGTGTTCCTTGCTGAACCATTCACTGATGGAGTATCTAGAGTGCCCAACCGGACTGCATCTTCTTTTTGATTCATCTCTATCTGAAGAATATTTTTTATTGGAAAAATGACTATAGTCTCTTTCTCTACTGTGATGTCTAACTTGACTGTCATACCCCCTTGAACTCAGTTTCCTTTCCGGACCATGTTCCTTTCCGGAACTGTACTCTGTCTTTGAAGAAATGCCTCTGTTGTCATGTTTATCCATCCATTTACTACACTTGGATGAACTAGGATACGTTGAAGGGCTCAAATTATGAGTGCCATATTTGGAAATGGATACAGTAGTCTCTGTGTACTGGTAGTTTCCCATCACTTCATATCTCATAACTGAGGTTGTTCCCTTAAGATTTTCATTATTATGTTGATGATCCAGACAATATTCTCTCTCTGAACTGAAGTCCTTTTCTGGATAAGGGTTCCATTGTGGATAAGGTTCCATTTTTGGGTAAGGGTGAAACTGTGGGAAGGTCTCAGTTTGGGGGTAAGGCAACATTTGTGGAAAAGGCCCCTCGTGTGAGTAAGATGACCATTCTGGAAAAGGCTCCTCTTGTGGGCAAGGTTCCCATGATGAAACATACTCCCTTTTTGGACTAGTGTGTCTTTGTGAACCATACTTTCTTTTTGAACTAGTCCTTTTGCAGCCACGTTTCACAGATTTAAGTTTGGATTTTTTCCCCAACTTGCTAGATGTTGGAAAGCATTCTCTCTCAGGAGTGTACTCACTAGTCTCACTGGATGCTAATGACATCAAGGCTGATGCAGATTTATTCCTCATTTTCCTTTTGTATTCTTCCAAAGCATAAGAAAAGCCTTTTCTTACTGGACCTAATTTTTTACGTTGTCTCGTCCTTCTTTTTGATTCATAATGTATCTTAATCAAACTTTTAGCCCTGATCTTTTTGCCAATGTTACATCCTCCATCATTTTTATTTCTTACTATGTTCACTCTCACTGATGGTGTCAATCTCAAAATTGATGAGGAGATTTTCAAAATAGTGAGGTTCTTTTTTCCACTAACACTTTTGCTTTCCATCATATTTTTATTATAATGAGGTGGAAGACACAGAGCAAAGTTCTTCTTATCTAAAAGAGTAGCTATATTATTCCTAGGCACATAATTCAATTTTTCATATTTACCACACTTCCTCTTATCCAAAGGAATTAAATCTTGGCAACAAATATAGAGAGAAGTCTTAGCAAAGTTGACACATGATTCAGCTATCTTTTTTGCCACATGTGGAACTGGGTGAAAACCATCACACAGAGGTACATCATCCTCTAACTGGTCAGAATCATTAAACATCAAGCTATCTAAATCCCACAAAGGCAAATGTTTTTCTCGAGCAATTTTGAATGCAATCTCATTTATTCTTATTATGAAGGCGCCAATCTTGTTTAGTTTTTCTTCAAGTTCCTCAGATGATTTTTGACTTTGTATAACATGCCCAGTTTTCTCAGCATGCATCTTAATCAGGTGATTTTTGAAGCTCAGAAAATCAAATGGATAAATGGTTGTTATTATAACATCACAATCAATAGTCACTCTACGCACAAGTCGGTCAACTCTCTTTAAGGAGTTTGCAAAAGCAATCCATGCTTCATCAGTGCTGTCCAAATTCTGTATACATAAAGAGGGTAATTCTAATTTAATCTCATGAGAATCACAGCCATCCTCTGCAACAAAGTTTAATAAATCATACATCCCTAAACTAATTACTATTAGTGAATTTTTCTTGCCAGTAATTTCTTTGACAATAGGGTTTTCTTGAGTGAAAGTATGGAAAGACAACTTGGACTGTGTCAGTACAGTTAACATTGTGTCATCAGTGTCAGTGGGCCAAGCTTTCTCCAATGCTTGTATTCTGGAGTCACCAATAAGTACAACTCCATGGTACCTCTTCATATAGTACTGTTTAATGGTACATTTGAGCATGGGGATTACATTAGTTTGTGCAATATTTTTTGAAGGATTTAAACCATCTAACAGATATGCATCTACACGTGAATTGTTCCCTGAAGTAAAAGGTAAGAGATTCCATGGAATAATTTTTCCATCTCTTCTTACGCTTAATTCTGTGACTTTGGAGTTTAACTGATGTAACATATGATCAACTTGACTTGTAAAATCATTTGACAGTTTAGGAGTAACTACATCATGAGTAGAATCTGTATGCTGTTTGCAATGAAATAAATTAAACTTTGAAATGTTTACTGGAAGAATAGTTGTAAAATAGACTTCAGAACTGTTACCCAATAAATTTTGCAAACCGCTCCTCACCACCATCATCTTATTAACAAGGTCAGGATCTGAATTTGGTTTTGTCGAACAAATTTGTTTCATTGGTATACGGCAGTTGTTATCTTGGCAGGACGGATTGTCAATTATTTCAATGATGTCATATATTCCAACACTACAAATGAGTAAGATTCCTTCCGAGAAATACTTTTTATCAACATAGAGCTCAACAGACTCCTTCAGCTTATCAAGGGTCAAGTCTGGGACACACTTGATGTCAATGCTGAAACGTGTAGTTCTATCCATCCCAACTTCTGCCAGGGACTTGATACGAGAATCTCCTATTATTATCACCTTCTTATTCCTGGCTAAGCATGGGCTGCCAATTACCTGTAAATAAATAAAGTTTTTATTATGTGGGAACTAGGGGCAAGTTAAAAACAAATTATTTTTTGATACCAATACTCAAGCTTAGGTCGATATCGATACCAGTATTTTTCCATTTTATATTTTTTAAATTATGCTTTATATGTTAAATACATAAGGGAGTGCTTACTGATTAATAGGTATTAAACAACAAAGGGAAGCTATACATAAAATAACTTATTTCTCTTGAAATGCCAATGTCATTATTCATTACTAATTAATCAGTATCCCTGTCAGTCTTAGAAATATAAAAAAAAAAAAAATCAAATTTCTGAATTGGTCTACATACATAATAATCTGATGAAGACAATCAGAAATCATATCTAACTGATATCCATATAAAAAATATGAGACTAAAACATTCGACACTCATAATGATGGTCAATAAAATTCATTTAAAGTCTTAAAAAAATATTTTGACAACTGTGAAAAATATACATTATTGTAATACTGTAACTGGAAACTGAAAATTAAAATTCACAGCTCGAACAACTAGCAAAATAGCCAGGAATTGGGTCAGTTTAAGTAATTTAACTGGCCTAAAATAGGCCTCAAAGCAAGCAAAACAACAGTTGTGTAAAGTGCTCCCCGACCTCCATATTCTCGCCTTCATAATTTCTTAAATTTTAAATCTTGTAGTTTTGTTGATATTACCTTTAGAAAAAGATTCTCTACCATTTTAGAAGATTTTATTTTTATTTTGAAAGGTCGTGACACTGACGGGATTTGTAATTTCAAGGTACGCAAGAGTTAACATACTGGCCATCTCCCACAGAGGTAGGGTGACCCATAAAAAAAAAAAGCCCTTTCACCATCATTCACTCAATTACTGCCTTTCCAAAACCATATTGACATTACAATTCAGATGATCCTTTGAACTGCAACATCTCCAATCCTCCTGAGCACAGGAACTGTACTTTCCATCTCCAGTATTTAACTTTGGCCATCTCCCACAGAGGTAGGGTGACCCATAAAAAAAAAAAGCCCTTTCACAATCATTCACTCAATTACTGCCTTTCCAAAACCATATTGACATTACAATTCAGATGATCCTTTGAACTGCAACATCTCCAATCCTCCTGAGCACAGGAACTGTACTTTCCATCTCCAGTACAGTGGACCCCCGCATAACGATTACCTCCGAATGCGACCAATTATGTAAGTGTATTTATGTAAGTGCATTTGTACGTGTATGTTTGGGGGTCTGAAATGGACTAATCTACTTCACAATATTCCTTATGGGAATAAATTCGGTCAGTACTGGCACCTGAACATACTTATGGAGTGAAAAAATATCGTTAACCAGGGATCCACTGTATTTAACTTTGGCTAACTGGTTTCCCTGAATCCCTTCATAAATATTACCTTGCTCACATTACAATAGCAAGTCAAATCATAAAACCATTTGTCTCCTTTTTCTTCTATCTAACATACTCACATAAGCCTCTTTGACATCTTAGCCCCAAGCACTCAAAATCTCCCTTACCTAAGTTAGGATGTCATATCTAACAGAGGAAGTACAAAGGGAACAAAGGGCCATACAGGATATTGCAAGAAACCCAAAACATTTCTATTCCTATGCAAAATCCAAGCTAAGAACTACCTGTAGAACTGGACCACTACTGAAAGGAGACTCGTATACTGACAATGAACAGGAAATGAGTGAAATCCTAAAACAACACTATGAGTCAGTGTTCAGCAACCCACTAAATGACAACAAGGTAGAAAATGAAGAAATATTTTTCACTCCAGAAGAAGGCCGCACAGATTAACTAACTGACAATAGTACAAATCCCATAGATTTTGAACAAGAAATGGACAACATGCCTACTCACTTAGCACCTGGACCAGATTCATGGAATGCTCTATTTATAAAAAAGTGTGAAGTACCATTAGCACAAGCACTCAGGATTCTTTGGAGAAAGACCTTAGATCTAGATGAAATACTAGAGGCCTTAAAGAGTGCTGACATAGCTCCTTTGCATAAGGGAGATAGTAGAGCACTAGCTAAAAATTACAGACCAGTAGCCCTAACTTCTCACATCATAAAAATATTAGAAAGAGTGATGAGACAACAGATTACAAATTTCATGGACCAGCACAACCAACTTAACCCAAACCAGCATGGTTGTGGAGCAGGATGATCATGCCTGTCACAGCTGATGAACCATTATGACAGAATTACGGAGGCACTGGAAGATAACCAAAACACAGATGTGATTTACACAAATTTTGCAAAGTCGTTTGACAAATGTGATCATGGAGCGATAACGCACAAAATGAGGGTAATGGGCATTACGTGGAAGGCAGGCAGATGGATTTTCAGGTTCCTAACACACAGAACACAAATAGTAGGAGCGAACAGGGCAAGATCCAGCATCAGCGAGGCCAAAACCTCAGTGCCCCAAGGCACTGTCCTGGCACCTCTGCTGATATTCATCCTCATAGCAGACATAAATAAAAACACACGGCACACTTTTGTATCATCTTTTTGCAGATGACACTAAAATAAGCATGAAAGTCTCTATGGAAGAGGACACTGAAAAAGTACAGGAAGACATAAGCAGGGTTTTCCAGTGGGCAGTGGAGATTATTATTATAATCAAAAAGAATGGGCAGTGGAGAACAACATGACGTTCAATGGCAATAAGTTCCAGCTGCTTAGCTATGGAAAGAATGAAGAAATCAAAAGGAACACTAAATAGTGGACCCTTGGTTATCAGTTGTAATCAGTTCCAGAAGCTCGGCCTAAAAGTGGAATGGCCAAAAAGTGAAATAATATTTCCCATAAAAATTAATGTAAATACAATTAATCTGCACACAAATAACCCGCACAAAGAAGAGAGGAGCTTACGATGACATTTCGGTCCGACTTGGACCGTGTTGGACCGAAACGTCCTCGTAAGCTCCTCTCTTCTATGTGCAGGTTATTTGTGTACTGTTCCTGTCACGGTTTTGTGCCTTTTTTGTTATCAATTAATCTGTTCTAGACACCCAAAAATATTAAAAAAAATATTTTTTTAGCAATTAAATCAGTATTACATACCTTTATTGAAGAGTCTTGTTGGTTTCAGGAAGACAGGGAGGAGGAGAGAGGAAGGATTTATTGTTTGGAAGGGAAATCCCCCTCCATAATGACCAGATAAGTTCCACTCTAGGGTTACTTCGTTTCTTTGTCTTTTAATACCACTAAGACCAGCTTGAGAGTCACTGAATACCTGTCGCACAAATAACTGTCCAAAGAGGCCTGTTTCTGGCATCTCTTTAGGATTTCCCTTAAGTGGGACAAGGTTTTGTCATTGAACATGTTGCTGTTACGAGTATGGCCATACCCGTTTTATTTTATAATAGGATATGCCCCTTTATTTTATAATATGCATGTTAAGGCTAATATTAATGCTAATATTGTATTATATTATGTTTTGTTAGGCTTTAATACTCTTATTTCCATGTAGTGGGAAACCACTTGGTTTAAGTGCCGGCTAGCAGTTCAGGTACTAAAGTCTCCCTCAGTTACGTGACCAACCTGACGTCGGCTTACCACTCAGTGGTACCGTCAGTAGATTCACCACTCTTGCTCTGAGTAGCTTTACAGCACTCGCTGAGAGTAGGTCCTTCACTCACTCTGACTAGCACTCCCACTTCTAGTCTGGGCTTGCATAGCCAAGGGAGCATACCTCACTCAGTTATTCATTGACCTCTCATAAGAGACATGTCAAGTTCTCTCTTGTGGTCGTTTTCCTTTCATACTCGACTCCCTTTCTTAAGCTTGTCACTTTCGAGTTATTTATACCCTAGCGAATTAATCTTTCAGTTGACTGAACAAGCCTTGTTGTCCTTGTGGGTTAATTTGTGGTCTATGCTATTCTAAGTCATGCTGGATGGGAATGAGACTAAGTCCGTCACTTACGAGTTCTGGTATACTCTTTTATTTATTTATTTATTTTTTTTATTTATTTATAATTTGAGCACACTTACAGAGGTACAAAAAAAATACAGATAAGAGCAGCATGCCAAAGCCACTTATACTATGCATAGCATTACGGGCTGGCTTAAAATTAACTTAAGATTAACTAAGCAATGATGAAATCAGTGAAAAACATTAATGTAAACTGATTACTATAAAGCACAAGTGAGTATTACAAAGACAGGTCATATGGTTGCATGCATTGTTGTAAATTCAGTAGAATGGAGTATTCTGTTAGGTAGTGAATTTAAAAAATAATAAAGTTAGATTGGGTTTTAGGTTTAACATTTATGTGATATAATTGTGAGAAACATTTAAGATATACAATTTATAAGGTTCAGTTATTCAGTATTTATTTGGTTTTGGGTGAGTAAGTGATCTTTGAGAAGAGACTTGAATTTATAAACAGGTAGTGTTTCTTTTATATTTACAGGTAATGAATTCCAGATTTTAGGGCCTTTTATGTGCATTGAGTTTTTGCATAGCGTGAGATGGACACGAGGAATATCAAAGAGTGATCTGTGCCTTGTGTTATGGTCATGTGTTCTGTTGAGGTTGGCAAGGAGATGTTTGAGGGGAGGGTTAATATCAGAGTTGAGTGTTCTATGTATGTAATAGGTGCAGTAATAAGTATGGATGTTTTGTATGGTGAGTAGGTTGAGTGTATTGAATATTGGTGGAGTGTGCTGCCTGTAGTGAGAATTTGTTATCATTCTAACTGCAGCCTTTTGTTGGGTAATTAGTGGTCTGAGATGGTTACTTGTTGTTGAGCCCCATGCACAAATTCCATAGGTGAGATAGGGGTAAATAAGAGAGTGATATAGGGCCAGGAGGGCTGACTGTGGAGCATAGTACCGTATCTTCGATAGTATGCCTACAGTCTTGGAAATTTTCTTAGAAATTTGTTGTATATGTGTATGAAATTTGAGTCTATTATCAAGGTGGATTCCTAAGAATTTTCCCTCTGTTAGCTTTGTGATAGGTGATCCGTTTATCATTATGTTAAGAGGGACATCTGTAGCTCTGTTACCAAACTGAATGAAGTAGGTTTTGTCAATGTTTAGTGTAAGTTTGTTAGTACTCATCCAGGTAGATATTTTCTGTAATTCGGTATTTACAGTATTGGCTAGCGTGACTGGGCTCGGGTGGGAGAAGACGTATGTTGTGTCATCAGCAAATAGTGTGGGTTTGAGTAATTGAGAAGCATTTGGTAGGTCATTTATGTATAGGAGAAAGAGAAGAGGGCCAAGGACACTTCCCTGTGGGACACCAACTGTAATTGGTTGTGCAGAAGAGTTTGCCCCATTTGCGTACACATATTGGCTTCTGTTGCTGAGGTATGACTTGAGGTAGTTGAGGGAGTGCCCTCTTATACCATAGTGTGATAATTTTACGTGGAGCAAGTCATGGTCAACTGTATCAAAAGCTTTACGTAAGTCAATGAAGATCCCCAGTGGGACTTCTTTTTTCTCTATTGCAGTGTATATATGTTCTAGCATGTGTATAATAGCATCATTAGTATTTTTATTAGGCCTGAATCCAAATTGGCAGGGGTTGAGTATGTTTTGGGAGATAAGGTAGGAGTAGATTCGTTTATGAATTAATTTTTCGAAGATTTTTGAGAGAGGGTGTAAGTTGGATATTGGCCTATAGTTATTCAACTCTGTTTGGTCTCCTCCTTTGTGGATCGGGGTGACCCTTGCTATTTTGAGTACTGTAGGGAAGGTGGAGGATTCAATGGATTTGTTAAAGAGTGTTGCAATGATTGGTGATAGCACTTGTGACACTTTTTTGTATATAAAGGGTGGTAAGGTATTTAAATCTCCTGCCTTGTTTTTTAGTGCGTTGATAATAAGGGAGACTTCGTATGGGTTAGTCGGAGCTAGGAACAGTGTGTTCGGGTAGTTGCCGGTGAGGTAGTCATTTGGTGGGGTATCTGAGCTTGGGATTTTATTGGCAAGGTTTTGTCCTATAGTGGAGAAGAAATCATTGAGTCTGTTTGCTGTTTCTGTTGGTGGGAGTTGGGGTTCATCTGATTTTGCTAATTTTATTTCGCTATTTCGTGATATCTTTTTTGTTCCCAGAATTTCTGATAGGGTTTTCCAGGTCTTTTTTATATCACCTCGTAAGTTGGATAATCTGTTCTCATAATACAATTTTTTTGCCCTTCTTATCAGGCTGGTTAGGATTGACGAGTAACGTTTTGTTTGGTCTCTGGTTATGTGACCCATTCTGTACTGTTTTTCATATTGGTGTTTTGTATTTATGGATTTGAGAATGCTGGGTGTTAGCCAGGGACTGTTCAGTCTCTTAGCTGTCATCTGCTTAGTTTTTTTAGGGCAGTGCTTGTTATAGAGGTATTGAGTCTTTTTTAGAAAATTATTAATACATTCGTCAATATCTGTATTGATTTCTAGCTCAGTGTGCCAATCAATGTTTGCTAATGCTGTTGTGAAGTTATTAATGGCTGCCTCATTGTGAAGTCTGAAGGTGACTTTAGTAGTGTCTTGGGGTAATTTACCAAGAGTTGTTATGAGGAAAGTAGGGTAGTGGTCTGTGGTATTATCTGTAATTATGCCTGATTTTAAAGGGGATATGGTGTTGGTCCAGATGTGGTCAAGTAGGGAAACACTAGTCTCTGTAACTCTTGTAGGTTTTGTTACTGTTGGTAGCAACATACAGTTACTCATTGTGTTTGTGAATTCAGTAACGTGTGGGTCCTGGTCTTGCAGGAGATTTATATTGAAGTCACCTGAGAGTAGTAAGTGATCTTTGTTCATGCGTGCATCAGTTATCATACTTCCTAGGTTTTGACTAAATTGGCTAATGTTTGACTGTGGAACTCTGTAGATGTTTATCAATGTGAGAGGTTTTCGTAGGTATTTGGATTTGAATTTGGCTATTATATATTCCCCATGTTCATCTCTTGTGCAAGTATTAGTGATACATTCTAGTTGGTCTGAGTAGTATATGGCTGTGCCACCCCCTTGTTGGTCTGGCCTACAGTTGTGTATGGCTGTGTAACCAGGAATGGTATAGACATCTGTAGTATCAGGCTTTAGCCAGGTTTCAGTTAGTGTAATGATGGACATATTGGCATGTAAGGAATTTAGTAATGCTATGAGGTCATCGTAATGCTTGCTTAAAGATCTGATATTGTAGTTAAAGATAGTTATGTTGTTGTTGGCACTGAGAAGTGCCTTTGATTGTTCTGCAGTGTAGTAATTACAGTAACTGTTTGATTCATTTAAGTCATTAAATAAGAGGTTGGTATCTGGATCAATGCTTGTAATCATAAGATTTGTAGTGAATCTATAGTTAGAATTAAGTATAAAACAAAGTAAATAGTCTTAAGCTAAAAAATAGCACCTGAATTATTTAACAAATGTAAAATAATGAGCTAAGGTAGTTTTTTTTTTTGTTATTTTTTTTTTTTTTTTTTTTTTTTTTTTTTTTTTTTTTTTTTTTAAGCTAAAATAAAGGAGACAATATAAAAGGGACTAGTACAAATAAAGTGATGATCAAATAATGGAGCTTGGGAATATGATAGTAGGTAGTACTATAAAATAAATGAGCTTTGGAATATAATGCAAAATTGTGAACTTGTTCTACTTTAGCACCTGAGAATAGCACCTTGATTATTTTAACAATTGTGAATGTATAAGCTAGGGTAGTTATATAAAGCTAAAATAAAGGAGAAAATATATAAGGGACTAAAATTAAGTAATGGTAGACAAAGTTAAATGGACAGATGGTCACTATGAAATAATATTGGTTTAGGAGTAAGATCTGATTTGTAATATTAGATAAATTGAGCAGTTTATTGCACAATAAAAGTAAAAAAAATGAGGTAGTTGGTACTAGCTAGCAAAAGATAGTTTTGGTACTTGCAAAAAAGTAATTGGAATATACACTAATTGAATATACAATGTAAAGTGACTAAAAAAACAAGTAGTGATAAACAAAATTAAATGGACAGGTAAGAAAAAATGAATATTATTAATTTGGAGTAAGATTTGACTTTTAATTTAAAATTATGAGCAATTAATAGCAGTAAGAAAGTTATAGAGTATTGGAGGTAGTTGGCATTAGCTAGTGATGAAAAATAATAAAAATAATAATGTACAATATGATAGTAACGTACACTATATGCACCACACGTATATATGTATTAAGGGCACTTATTTAATCTGTTACAGAAATGTCAGCTTTTCTAAGGAAGGTAGAGAAATCATGTTCGTTTGAGATGGTATATTGTTGTCCTGTTGATGTTTTCCTTACTAGTATTTTCCCATCTCGCGTGAAACACTGATGTATTTTGTTTTCCTGTTTAAGTTTTCTCAGCCTGAACAGAAGGTTTTGATGTTTTTTTGTTAGACACTCATTTATGTACACTCCATTTTTCATTGTAATTGCTGATTTAATTAGGTCCTTTCTTTTATCGTATGAATGAAGTCGGATCATTATACTGTGTTTACTTCCTGGTTTTCCTAACAAACGTGTTTCTTTGATTTCATTGTTTTGCACGATGACTTGTACGTGGTCCTGTATTATCCTGACAGCAGTTTCTTTGCACTGCAGTTCAGATAAGTCTTTATAAGCGTTGTAAGTTACTTTGTGGATAAGTCTCTTAATAACCATTATAGGTGCATTTATTGGTGAACTTAGTATAAAGCTCGACCTCAAGAGGTTTATTTATGTACTGGTATGTACCAAGAGAAATGTAAGAATTATACTCCTTATTTTATGTTAATCCTAACATTATATCATACATTAAGCTAAAACTCTACTAGTAAAGATTCTAAGTTTTAGTTATTTGTTTCGTAATCCTGAATTCTTATTAAAAGTTATTGTTACAAAACCGTAAACAGGCCATATGTTCAACAAGAATGTTACCTTAACATTCTACCATACCATTGGAGAAGGTTAAGAAGACAAGTTTTGTAACAGTTGCAGATATGGCTTGTTTCAGCTTGAGGTGAGGCAGTGGCTGGTGAGGTGAGGCAGTATGTGGGTATGGTGAGTCAGTGGATGGTGAGGTGAGGCAGTGGCTGGTGAGGTGAGGCAGTATATGGGTATGGTGAGTCAGTGGATGGTGAGGTGAGGCAGTGGCTGGTGAGGTGAGGCAGTATGTGGGTATGGTGAGTCAGTGGATGGTGAGGTGAGGCAGTGGCTGGTGAGGTGAGGCAGTAGCTGGTGTGGTGAGGCAGTATGTGGGTATGGTGAGTCAGTGGATGGTGAGGTGAGGCAGTGGCTGGTGAGTTGAGGCAGTATGTGGGTATGGTGAGTCAGTGGCTGGTGAGGTGAGGCAGTGGCTGGTGAGGTGAGGCAGTGGCTGGTGAGGTGAGGCAGTATGTGGGTATGGTGAGTCAGTGGATGGTGAGGTGAGGCAGTGGCTGGTGAGGTGAGGCAGTAGCTGGTGAGGTGAGGCAGTATGTGGGTATGGTGAGTCAGTGGATGGTGAGGTGAGGCAGTGGCTGGTGAGGTGAGGCAGTAGCTGGTGAGGTGAGGCAGTATGTGGGTATGGTGAGTCAGTGGATGGTGAGGTGAGGCAGTGGCTGGTGAGGTGAGGCAGTATGTGGGTATGGTGAGTCAGTGGATGGTGAGGTGAGGCAGTGGCTGGTGAGGTGAGGCAGTAGCTGGTGAGGTGAGGCAGTATGTGGGTATGGTGAGTCAGTGGATGGTGAGGTGAGGCAGTGGCTGGTGAGGTGAGGCAGTATGTGGGTATGGTGAGTCAGTGGATGGTGAGGTGAGGCAGTGGCTGGTGAGGTGAGGCAGTAGCTGGTGAGGTGAGGCAGTATGTGAGTATGGTGAGTCAGTGGATGGTGAGGTGAGGCAGTGGCTGGTGAGGTGAGGCAGTGGCTGGTGAGGTGAGGCAGTATGTGGGTATGGTGAGTCAGTGGATGGTGAGGTGAGGCAGTGGCTGGTGAGGTGAGGCAGTATGTGGGTATGGTGAGTCAGTGGATGGTGAGGTGAGGCAGTGGCTGGTGAGGTGAGGCAGTATGTGGGTATGGTGAGTCAGTGGATGGTGAGGTGAGGCAGTGGCTGGTGAGGTGAGGCAGTATGTGGGAATGGTGAGTCAGTGGATGGTGAGGTGAGGCAGTGGCTGGTGAGGTGAGGCAGTATGTGGGTATGGTGAGTCAGTGGATGGTGAGGTGAGGCAGTGGCTGGTGAGGTGAGGCAGTATGTGGGTATGGTGAGTCAGTGGATGGTGAGGTGAGGCAGTGGCTGGTGAGGTGAGGCAGTATGTGGGTATGGCGAGTCAGTGGATGGATAGGTGAGGCAGTGGCTGGTGAGGTGAGGCAGAAGCTGGTGTGGTGAGGCAGTATGTGGGTATGGTGAGTCAGTGGATGGTGAGGTGAGGCAGTGGCTGGTGACGTGAGGCAGTAGCTGGTGAGGTGAGGCAGTATGTGGGTGTTACGGTCCCCTGCCAAACTAGCGGTTAAATAGTTAACCTGCCGGCCGGCAGTACCACGGGGTACGTCATCAAACCCAATGTGGGGACTGCTGAGCCGGCTTTAGAAGCAGTAAGTACCTGAACACCTCACGGTACGCATCTAAGCAGTAACTACCAGAAAACCTTTTGGTAGACATCTACTGGCAGTAGAGTATTCATCTGACCGTCTTAATATATATATCTACTGCCGTTAGAGGAAGCGCTCACCGCAGCTCACTGAGTCTGTTGGCCTCAGTTACTTGACGGCCGCATTCAGTGAGCTTGCAGCATGGTGTTTTACAAACACTATTTATCAACTGGTCTTGAAGGCGGTAGGAAGTGCTCACCAGACCACCTTACGGTGTACTTCTACCAGCCTTGGAGAGTATTTAAAGGACAGGTGATGTCTGCGGACTCACCGCCTATGCTGGTCAACTGTGGGCCGGAGTCATCGGATGCTGTTGTAGTGGAACACTGAGAAGAAAAGGGCGTCGTGTGACACTAAAGAAGTTACGGTTATAGTGTACAGTGGTCCCCCGCTTTTCGTAGTTCCCGGCAATCATAAAATTCGCCCATCATAGGGGTATTTTCGTATAAACATGGACTCGCTTTTCATAGGTTGACTCGCGAGCTGTAGTTCATCCGGGACGCGTACCCACTGCGTGAGCTGGGGCGGCAGCCAGTCTGGCATTGTTTACCAGTGAGCGAAGGTCCCTTCACGTGCTCCAGCGAAATATTTCATAATATTCCATTTATTTTAGTGCTTGCAAGTACTAAATAAGCTACCATGGCTCCAAAGAAAGCTCCTAGTGCCAAGCCTGTGGTAAAGAAGGTGAGAAATACGATTGAATTTAAGAAAACCATCATTGAACAATATGAAAGTGGAACAAGTGTGACCGAACTGTCCAGGATGTATAAGAATCCCTACACAACCTTATGTTCCATAGTGGCCAAGAAAAATGAAATAAAGGATGCTGTTGTTACAAAGGGAGTAACTATGCTGACAAAAATGAGATCACCAGTACTGGAAGAGGTTGAGAAGTTATTATTGGTGTGGATAAATGAGAAACAATTAGCAGGAGATACTCTTATGACTTCGATTATTTGTGAAAAGGCTAGGCAGTTGCATGAAGATTTGGTAAAGAAATTGCCTGCAAATAGTGGTGAAGTGAGTGAATTTAAGGCCAGCAAAGGCTGGTTTGAGAGATTTAAGAACCGTACTGGCATACACAGTGTGGTAAGGCATGGTGAGGCTGCCAGTTCGGACCACAAGGCGGCTGAAAAATATGTGCATGAATTCCAGGAGTACATAGAGGCTGAAGGACTGAAACCTGAACAAGTGTTCAATTGTGACAAAACAGGCCTCTTTTGGAAGAAAATGCCAAAGAGGACCTTCATTACACAAGAGGAAAAGGCAATGCCAGGACACAAGCCTATGAAAAACAGGCTGACGCTAATGTTCTGTGCTAATGCTAGTGGGGATTTCAAAGTGAAGCCATTACTAGTGTACCATTCTGAAAATCCCAGTGTGTTCAGGAAAAACAATGTTATGAAGAGTAAATTGTGTGTGTTTTGGAAATCTAATAGTAAGGCATGGGTCACGAGGGAAATTTTCGTCGAGTGGTTCAATGAAGTGTTTGGCCCTAGTGTGAAGGAGTATCTCCTGGAAAAGAAACTGGATCTCAAGTGCCTGCTAGTAATGGACAATGCACTTGCTCATCCTGCAAACTTGGATGACCTAATTTTCGAGGAGTTTGGGTTCATCACAGTAACGTTCTTGCCCCCGAATACCACTCCTCTCCTCCAACCCATGGACCAGCAGGTTATTGCAAACTTTAAAAAACTCTACACAAAAGCAATGTTTCACAGGTGCTTGACTGTGACCACAGACACTCACTTGACCCTAAGGGAATTTTGGAGAGAACACTTCAGCATCCTCCACTGCATAACCCTTATAGGTATGGCTTGGGAGGGAGTGACTACCAGGACTTAGAACTCAGCCTGGAGAAAATTGTGGCCAGATTGTGTCGACAAGAGGGATTTTGAAGGATTTGAGACTGACCCTAATGAGCCTATGTCTGTTGTAAAATCAATTGTGGCACTGGGGAGTTCCATGGGGTTGGATGTGAGTTTGGAGGATGTGGAAGAATTGGTGGAAGACCACAATGAAGAGCTCACCACTGAGGAGCTGCAAGAGCTTCAGCAGGTAGAGCAACACATCGCAGCTCAGAATCTTGCTGCAGAGGAGGAGGAAGAGAGATGAAAGAAGGTGCCTTCTTCAGAAATTAAAGAGATTTTTACTATGTGGGGTAAGATGGAAAGCTTTATGGAGAAACATCACCCTAACAAGGTTGTTGCAAGCTAGGTTGCCAACATGTACAGTGACAAAATCTTGGGCCATTTTAGGGAAGTGTTAAAGAGACGCCAGAAACAGAGCTCTCTCCACAGTTATTTTGTGAGACAGGACTCCAGTGACTCTCAAGGTGGTCCTAGTGGCATTAAGAAACAGAGAAGAGAATCAACCCCAGAAAAGCAAATGGTACCTGAGGTGTTGATGGAAGGGGATTCCCCTTCCAAACTATAAACAATCCACTCTCCTCCTCCAGTCTCCCATACACTAAGAGGAATCTCCAATAAAGGTAAGTGTTATGCTGTTAATGTTTCATTCATCATTTCCCATTGTATTGTTTATGTACTACATGTATATTACATGTTAAAAATGTTTTTGTTTTAATACTTCTGGGTGTCAGGAATGGATTAATTGTATTTACATTATTTCTTATGGGGAAAATTGATTCATAAATCATAAATTTCGTTTATAGTAACAGCTCCAGGAACGGATTAATTACGAAAAAAGAGGGACCACTGTACATTGAATAGTGTCATGTGACTGGCCTCGAGAAAGACGCTGTGTGAGTGTGTCGCTGGGTGTCGGGTGACACAAGTGTATGACGCAGATAAAGGGTGTCGTGTGACACGGAGAGTAGGAGCATCAACGCAGAGAAAAGGGTGTCAAGGGACACAGCTGAGATGGAGCGTCATTACACGGATAAGTGTCGGGTGAGACACAGGGAGCGTCACAACTCGGATAAGTGTCGTGTGACATGGAGCATCATTAGGGTGTCGTGAGACACGGAGTTGACTGTAATTTATTATTGTACAAATGTTATTTATAATTTATTATTTTAGCAGCGATATATATAGTGAGACAGTAGTGTCTGACAAGTGGTACCCTGTGTGTACGGTTACGAACCATTATTTATTATCTTAAAATGCTAATAATTTATTATTGTAACATGTATGTATATTTTAAATACCTCTAGACCAAAGATTGTTTTTTATATAATATTAAAGATTAATTTATTTTAATGTGTAGGTATGTATCCCGAACTTTTATATTACTAACACTAACGTAAAACCCAATTAGTGTTTATGTAATAGTGGGTATGGTGAGTCAGTGGATGGTGAGGCAGTGGCTGGTGAGGTGAGGCAGTATGTGGGTATGGTGAGTCAGTGGATGGTGAGGCAGTGGATGGTGAGGCAGTGGCTGGTGAGGTGAGGCAGTATGTGGGTATGGTGAGTCAGTGGATGGTGAGGCAGTGGATGGTGAGGTGAGGCAGTAGCTGGTGTGGTGAGGCAGTATGTGGGTATGGTGAGTCAGTGGATGGTGAGGTGAGGCAGTGGCTGGTGAGGTGAAGCAGTAGCTGGTGAGGTGAGGCAGTATGTGGGTATGGTGAGTCAGTGGATGGTGAGGTGAGGCAGTGGCTGGTGAGGTGAGGCAGTGACTGGTGAGGTGAGGCAATGGCTGGTGTGGTGAGGCAATGACTAGTGTGGCATACCTGGAGGTGAGGCAGTGACTGGTGTGGCATACCTGGAGGTAAGGTAGTGACTGGTGTGGTGAGACAGTGCCTGGTGAGGTGAGGCAGTGCCTGGTGTGGTTAGATGTGACTGATGTGTTGAGGCAGTGGCTGGTGTGGTATACCTGGACGTGAGGCAGTGACTGGTGAGGTGAGGCAGTGGGTGGTGTTATGAGGCAGTGGGTGGTGTGGTTAGGCAGTGGCTGGTGAGTCGAGGCAGTGGCTGGTGAGGTGAGGCAGTGGCTGGTGAGGTGAGGAGTGGCTGGTGAGGTGAGGCTGTGGCTGGAGAGGTGAGGATGTGGCTAGTGAGGTGAGGCCATGGCTGGTGTAGTGAGGCAGTGGCTGGTGAGGTGATTCAGTGGCTGGTGAGGTGAGGCAGTGGCTGGTGAGGTGAGGCAGTGGCCAGTATGGTGAGGCAGTGGCTGGAATGGTGAAGCAGTGGCTGGTGAGGTGATTCAGTGGCTGGTGAGGTGAGGCTGCAGCTGGTGAGGTGAGGCTGTGGCTGGTGTAGAGAGGCAGTGGCTGGTGAGGTGAGGCAGTGGCTGGTGAGGTGAGGCAGTGGCTGATGAGGTTAGGCAGTGGTTGGAATGGTGAGGCAGTGGCTGGTGTGAGGCAGTGGCTGGTGAGGTTAGGCAGTGGCTGGTATGGTGAGGCAGTGGCTGGTGTGAGGCAGTGGCTGGTGAGGTGATTCAGTGGCTGGTGGGGTGAGGCTGTGGCTGGTGAGGTGAGGCAGTGGCTGGTGTAGAGAGGCAGTGGCTTGTGTGGCAAGACAGTGGCTGGTGAGGCGAGGCAGTGGCTGGTGAGGTTAGGGAGTGGTTGGTATGGTGATTCAGTGGCTGGTGTGAGGCAGTGGCTGGTGAGGTGAGGCAGTGGCTGGTGTGGAGAGGCAGTGAATGGCATAGTTAGGCAGTGACTGGTGTGGTGAGTCACTGGCCGGTGTGGTAAGGAAATGGCTGGTGAGGTAAAGCAGTGGCTGGTGTGGTGAGGCACTGGCTGGCAGTGGCTGGTGAGGTGAGGCAGTGATTGGTCTGGTGGGGTAGTGGCTGGTGTGGTGAGGCACTGGATGGTGTGGTGAGGCACTGGCTTGTGTGGTGAGGCAGTGGCTGGTGAGGTGAGGCAGTAATTGGTCTGGTGAGGTAGTGGCTGGTGTGGTGAGGCAGTGGCTGGTGTGGTGAGGCAGTGGCTGGTGTGGTGAGGCAGTGGCTGGTGTGGTGAGGCAGTGGCTGGTGTGGTGAGGCAGTGGCTGGTGTGGTGAGGCAGTGGCTGCCGAGGCAAGACAGAGGCTGGTGTGGCAATAGCTCGTGAGGCGAGTCAGTGACTGGTGAGGTGAGGCAGTGGCTGGTTTGGTGAGGCAGTGCCTGGTGTGGTATACCTGGAGGTGAGGCAGTGACCGGTGAGGTGAGGCAGTGACCAGTGTGGTGAGGCAGTGGCTGGTGAGTTGATTCAGTGGCTGGTGAGGTGAGGATGTGGCTGGTGAGGTGAGGATGTGGCTGGTGAGGTAAGGCTGTGACTGGTGTAGTGAGGCAGTGGCTGGTGAGGTGAGGCAGTGGCTGCTGTGGAGAGGGAGTGGCTGGTATGGTGAGCCAGTGGCTGGTGTGAGGCAGTGGCTGGTGACGTGATTCAGTGGGTGGTGAGGTGAGGCTGTGGCTGGTGAGGTGAGGCAGTGGCTGGTATGGTGAGGCAGTGGCTGGTATGGTGAGGCAGTGGCTGGTATGGTGAGGCAGTGGCTGGTATGGTGAGGCAGTGGCTGGTATGGTGAGGCAGTGGCTGGTATGGTGAGGCAGTGGCTGGTATAGTGAGGCAGTGGCTGGTGAGGCGATTCAGTGGCTGGTGAGGTGAGGCTGTGGCTGGTGAGGTGAGGCTGTGACTGGTGAGGTGAGGCAGTGGCTGGTGTAGAGAGGCAGTGGCTGGTGAGGCGAGGCAGTGGCTGGTGAGGCGAGACAGTGCCTGATGAGGTTAAGCAGTGGTTGGTATGGTGAGGCAGTGGCTGGTGAGGTGAGGCTGTGGCTGGTGAAGTGAGGCAGTGGCTGGTGTAGAGAAGCAGTGGCTCGTGTGGTGAGGCAGTGACTGGTGAGGCGAGGCAGTGGCTGGTGAGGATAGGGAGTGGTTGGTATGGTGAGGCAGTGGCTGGTGTGGAGAGGCAGTGAATGGTGTGGTTAGGCATTGACTGGTGTGGCAAGGCACTGGCTGGTGTGATGAGGCACTGGCTGGTGAGGCAAGGCAGTGGCTGGTGAGGTGAGGCAGTGGCTGGTGAGGCGAGGCAGTGGGTGGTAACGTGAGGCAGGGGCTGGTGAGGCGAGTCAGTGGCTGGTGAGGTGAGGCAGTGGCTGCTGAGGTGAGGCAGTGTGTTGCAACCCCTGAATGGGTTTCAATGATTATTATGTATATATATATATATAATTATTACCTTTTCATTTAATTTTATATTGCTTATATTTGCGATAATAGCTAAATCGTAAATGTATTGCTTTATATTCTTATTTGACTTATGTTGTTAAGATGCTACATATTATGTGCTCAGTTCAAGTCTTGATTGTCGAACTACTGTAATTATCGCTTGTTGCTCGTTAGACTGCCGGCTTCTGAGCTGTGCTGTCCACGGAGCTATCACGTGATCGAGGGGGGTGTCCTCACCTCGTGTGAAGTATTCAGTCTGCTGTAGACTCGCTTGGTGGTTGGACAGATTGTCTGTCTCATTATTCTTGTTAGTTCTGTAGAACTCTGTTCTCAGAACATTGTATAGACTTAGTGATTTTCGACGTTGTACTGAGGTTGTGTGTCGCATAGACACTCTGAGTAACTCAGGTCCTGAGCTGTAACTTCTCACTTAATTTGTACTGGTTTCTGTGTATTGTCACAGTCAGGGTTTTTCCTATGCTGAACTTAGATTCAGTAGTATGGGAGTTTTGTAACTTTTGTGGAGGATCTGCTGATGGTTCCTACTTAGTGTCGTTATATTATCTCCTTGATCCTGATTGTGTCGCAGTCGCTTGTTATATGGCTATTGGGCTTAGCATTCTTTTCATTGTTCAAGCAGACTGTTCTGGTTGCCAGTCGGTCAAGAAGTTATTTTATTTGAGGACTTTGTCAGTCACTTGCTTAAGTCTAGTCGAGTCGTGAGACATAGTGAACTACTTAGAGCACTTACACGCATACACAAACTTATTTGTACATATTTGTAATATCTTATTAAATGTTAATGTACCAGACGGTACTTAAGAATTATAAATGTGATATGTGCTTTCAGCACAATAATATTACTTTTCGAGAGACTGATTTTATTTTGATTGCTGTTTAATTTAATTTGATAATATACCTCTATACAACTTAATGATTAACCCTTTCAGGGTCCAAGGCCCAAATCTGGAGTCACGCACCAGTGTCCAAGAATTTTCAAAAAAAAAATTTGTTATTTTTTCTTATGAAATCGTAGAGAATCTTTTTGTGAAGGTAATAAAACAAAAAGTACGAAATTTGGTGGAAAATTGACGAAATTATGCTCTCGCGAATTTTGATGTGTCAGCGATATTTATGAATCGGCGATTTTGCCGACTTTGACTCCCATTTTAGGCCAATTACATTATTCCAATCAACCAAATTCTTAGCTATTTCACTAGTATTACTTCTATTCTATCGATTGAGCACAAGAAATCACCAAGTCAACTGTTTCAACTACAAAATAAAGTGATCGGAAATTGTTAATTTGGCCAATTTAACACAAAGTTCAAAATATTCCAATTTCAAAATAGGGTCCAGAATGAACAATGTAGGCATTCCTGGCACTAAACTAACATTTCCTCTGTTCATTAGTTATGTTTTGAGGCTTTACAAATAAATTCCATTTTGATTTTTTATTCACATAATGAATTTTTATTCACACCAAAAAATAGAAGATTTACTGTTATGCAATACTGTAATAATTGTATAAATATCATCACCATATTTGTGAATGTATATTAGACCCACCAGCTGACGTGTATTAGACGTGTGAGGTCGTTTGTTTACTCTTGAATATCGGCAAAAATTTAACATTTCTGCTACTTTGAGCTCAGTTTCAAGCCATTTCCAGTGCTAAAACCAATCAAAATCATCTCTATTTCTGTAATATGTCTTCCATTCTATCAAATGAGACCAAGAAATCGCAAATACAACTATAAAAAACATACGAAAAAACACTGCAAAGTTGCTGTTTTAATCGAAAAATCATGATTTCATTTTTTTCTCTCATTATACACAGTGTGCTGAAGGATCTGTTTTATGTGGTGCACACATACCACATAGATGTATTCTCTCATATCTAGGCCCAAATGTACCACTCACAGTTTATCAGAGTGAGCTGAGCTCATGGCGTAGATCTACGGTTTGGACCCTGAACGTAAAGCCGTAGATCTACGGGACGGACCCTGAAAGGGTTAATAAATTTATTAAATTTTAATTTCTCTAGTTAGTAGCCTACCAGTTGTAATCCTGAAGCACCATTGAATAATACTGAATTTTAATGGATAATTGGACAAGGATACTGACTACTTGTTACGAAAGCCCAGTAACAGGCTGGATGCTAGAAGGGCAGTCCTTTCTAGTATTCACTGGAGATCTCTAAGCTTTTAGAATCGCGTTTTTTGTAACAAATGGGGGCCTGTCCGGGATGCTCTTGATCCAAGGTGTTGGAGAAATTGTCCAGTTTGACATACTAGTAACTCTATGATCAAACACTTTGAGTACTTTCCTAATCTGAAGACTTTGAGTTTAGTCTTGTACAACATACCAGGTGGATGTATGTACCTGACTTGAGTCTCTTGATCCAAGGAGATGGAAATAATGTTTATGAGTTCCAACTCTAAGACAACCAACACTAAAATTCCTATTAGGATGATAGTTTCCAATAATCACTCTCTCGTAGTACAATTATTTTCGTGATGTATGCCAAAGTGAAACAGTTAATTGATACTCTGACTTTGTCTGAGTTAAGTACATTAAAACTTCAGACGTGTTGGCAAGTAGCCAAATATCTCAGTGTGACGTATAACAGGAATTACACCGCAGAAACTGTCAGAGCGTTAATTAAAGATATATTGTTTCCTGTTCATACAGAGATGTCTGATTATGATTCAGATTCAGAAAGCCTAGTGTCACAATTAGGAAGTATGACTCTATTTGATGAAGAAGAAAGAGCAACTACTGCAAAAGTGTCTGAGCCTAGTGTAGCTCAGTTCTCGCTCACTCCTTCCCTCACTGACACTATAGTACAGAGTGTAACTGTTAGCATGATGCAGCCACATACTAGTACAGTGTATTCTACACCTGTATCTACTTATCCTAGACCAGATCTAGACACTCGAGAGACGGCTGGACGAAGTGTCCGACCTAAGGACAGTCCAGAAAGACATGTTAATTTCCTTACTCCTCCATTACCTACTGGTCCTATCTCTCAGGAACAGTTTGAGAGGTTTGAACGCCTCATTATGTTGCAGACTGCACAAATAGAGGCACAGAGGAAATTGAACGAAGAAGATTTCCAAAGAGAAAATGTTCGTCTGGTAAGACAACAGACTGATAGATCACAGGACCCATTTAATGTGCAGAAAGCTGCTCATTGCCGGCCTGATGTACCTGCTACTGTAACTTCTCGTACCTTTACCAGGAAAACTCACAATCCTGAATCTGTCTCTGTGGCTAGACAGAAATCTGATATCGAGAAGAAGAAAGTTAAATGTACCTATTGTAACAGAAAAGGACATGCTAGAGAGTATTGCTGTAAGTTAGAAAAAGATACGAGAGACAGTCGTGCGGGTGGCGCTCCCACTCAAGTCGTATCCTCTTCCGAGCAACAAAGACACCAAAATCTTAGTAATACTTCTGATCCTACTGTTTTAGATAATGTTACTCAGGATAGATGACTAGCATCAGAAAGTGTATCTGACGAAAAGATTCGTTCAGCAATGAGTCCTTTCTTTTCAAGAGGTAGAATAGGATTTGACGAATCACATCTGACTGAGATAATTACTTTCAGAGACACTGGCAGTTATCTCACGTTATTAAGAGAAGATGTACTGCCCATAACTGACGATACCTATACCAAGATAGATGTATTGTTAGAAGCCTATGGTGGGGCTGTTATAAAAGTACCTCTTCACAAAGTTTATATTCAAACAAGCTATTATACTGGTTATATTTCAGTGGGTATATCCAGTGGTGTATTTCCCATCAGGTCAGTGGACTTGTTGATAGGGAACGATATCCTTCATGCTGGTATATGTAAAGAACCACTTGTGATTGATAATAACACTGATGATATTTATGCCATTGAAGCTTGTAGAGAGAAACTTATTTTATTTCCTCTCAGCGCAATTACTAGAGCTATGTCAAAGATTCAACAACCATCCTTGTCTCCTGTTAGAGTTAGTTGATGACAATGATTTGGGGTTGAATATGTTGTTTAGTGACGCTCTGCGCCCAGGGTCATTAACACTGGCTCCCCCCGGTCATCAACCTAGTCAGGACACTACTGACGTTAAATTTCTAACTCATGATGACTTAATCAAGGATCAGTTTGTTGATCAGTCACTGGAAAGACTGAGAGATATAGCAGTTACTGAGAGTGAAACAAAGGATCTCGATGATTGTTACTATTATAGTAACAGTGTACTGATGGAGAAAAATAAATGTAAGTTGTCAGCTGATAGTGTTTCCACCACAGTCAAGCATCTTGTAGTGTTACCAGTTACATTTCGTGAACAAGCCATTGATTTTGCTCACAATAGTCCCATAGGAGGACATTTGGGTGTCAAGAAAACACTTGGTAAACTGGCAAAACATTTTACTTGGCCTAAGATGAAGGAAACAGTAGCTGATCATGTGCGACGTTGCCACGTGTGTCAAGTGACAGGCAAGCCAGCACACACACCTCCACCAGCGCCTCTCATTCCTATCACCGTGGATGGTGAACCATTCTCACGTCTTATTATTGATTGTGTTGGTCCTTTGCCTAGAACCAAACTAGGAAACCAATACCTATTTACTATTATGGACGCTGCAACACGCTATCCCGAAGCTATTCCTATGAGAAAAATTAATGCTCGTGCTATTGCGAGAGCGCTGATGAAATTTTTATCCCAGGTTGGATTGCCACGAGAGATACAATCAGATCAGGGATCTAATTTCACTTCTAAGATCTTTCGAGAAGCATTATCCCACCTAGGAATAAAGTCTGTACTTTCAACCAGTTATCATCCACAGTCACAAGGGGCTCTTGAGAGATTTCATCAGACACTGAAGTCCATGATGAGAGCTTATTGTGAACATTTTTCTAGAGACTGGGATGAGGGTATACCTTTTCTTCTGTTCGCTATGAGAGAAAGTGAGCAAGAAAGTCTCGGATTTAGTCCGTTTGAATTAATATTCGGACACCAAGTGCGTGGTCCTCTCGCAGTGTTGAAAGACGTGTGGACAGGAAAATCAAATCCATCATTGAGTACTTCACCTTCATTAATGCAACAACATTTGACAGCCGCTAGAGAGCTAGCTTCGAAAAACCTAGTTTCAGCCCAAGCTAGAATGAAGCAACATTATGACAAGCGTGCTGTCTCTCGTTCTTTTAAAGCAGGAGATAAGGTGATGGCTCGGAAATTAGTACCAGGTCATGCTCTACAAGCCAGGTATGATGGTCCCCTGGAAGTAGTGAAAAAGCTTAGCGACGTAAATTATTTGGTACGTACGCCTGGGAAAAAGAAATCTAATCATGTGTACCATGTTAACCAGCTCAAGGCATACTACCTACTACCTACCTACTACTACCTACTACCTACTACTTCTATTCTTCCTAGGACAGAGGAAGAAAACGTCAGTCTACCTGACATCTCTAGAGGTATAGAGGTGCGTTTAGAAAATTCTGTGACTCTACAGTCACTAGACGATTTTCTTAGTAACCTTGGGATTGATAAAGCTGGTGATATTAAAAACATGATTTTGCATTTCCCTGAATTGTTCGGTGATGTTCCTAAACGTTGTACTCTGGGTGTACATGACGTTGATGTACAGGGAGCATCACCCATTAAGCAATCACCATAAAGGATGAGTCCAACAAAGCATAAAGCATTGAGAGAAGAGGTTGATTTTCTGTTATCTCACGGACTTATTGAACGCAGTAAAAGTCCATGGGCATCTCCCTGTATTTTAGTGCCTAAACCTGATGGTAGTTTCAGGATGTGCACTGATTACAGGAAAGTGAACTCTGTCACCTTGCCTGATGGTTATCCTCTACCTCGCATTGACGACCTTATTGATCGTGTGTCAGGAGCCCAGTTTGTCAGCCGTTTAGATCTCTTACGAGGCTATTATCAAGTCCCGCTTACTGAACGTGCTCAAGAAATATCTGCTTTTACTGTTCAAGATAGATTGTTTAACTACCTCGTCACCCCCTTTGGCCTATGTAACACGGCTTCTTCATTCCAACGTATAATGAACGAGTTGACCCACAACTTAGAAGGAGTAGAAGCCTACCTTGACGACTTAGTGGTGTACAGTGATGAGTGGGAACAGCACTTGACGCGTCTCAGAGCATTGTTTGAGAGACTCGCGCACTACAACTTCACTGTTAACTTAGCTAAATGTAGTTTTGGTCAAGCCAAGATTACCTATCTAGGCTTTTGTATCGGCCAAGGTGAGGTTGCTCCTATTGAGGCTAAGGTTCGTGCAATTTCTGAATTTCCAGTGCCACAGGATAGGAAAGGAGTACAGAGATTCCTGGGTATGGCAGGATATTATCGCAGGTTCTCTCCAAACTTTTCTCAGATTGCAGCTCCTCTCACCGAGCTTACTAGTAGCAAAGTTCAGTTCACCTGGACTAGAGATTGTTCAGACTCATTCAAAAGGTTGAAGCGCTTGCTATCCTCTGCTCCTGTGTTGAAGAGTCCTAATTTCAATCTTCCCTTCTTTTTATATATAGATGCGAGTGGTTATGCAGTGGGCGCTGTGCTGCTCCAACAGTCAACATCCACTGATATTCTCCATCCTCTATGTTACTATTCATCTAAGCTTAACCCTTTCAGGGTCCGTCCCGTAGATCTACGGCTTTACGGTGAGTGTCCAAACCGTAGATCTACGCCATGAGCTCAGCTCACTCTGATAAACTGTGAGTGGTACATTTGGGCCTAGATATGAGAGAATACATCTATGTGGTATGTGTGCACCACATAAAACAGATCCTGCAGCACACTGTGTATAATGAGAGAAAAAAACTGAAATCATGATTTTTCGATTAAAACAGCAACTTTGCAGTGTTTTTTCGCATGTTTTTTATAGTTGTATTTGCGATTTCTTGGTCTCATTTGATAGAATGGAAGACATATTACAGAAATAGAGATGATTTTGATTGGTTTTAGCACTGGAAATGGCTTGAAACTGAGCTCAAAGTAGCGGAAATGTTAAATTTTTGCCGATATTCAAGAGTAAACAAACGACCTCACACGTCTAATACACGTCAGCTGGTGGGTCTAATATACATTCACAAATATGGTGATGATATTTATACAATTATTACAGTATTGCATAACAGTAAATCTTCTATTTTTTGGTGTGAATAAAAATTCATTATGTGAATAAAAATTCAAAATGGAATTTATTTGTAAAGCCTCAAAATATAACTAATGAACAGAGGAAATGTTAGTTTAGTGCCAGGAATGCCTACATTGTTTATTCTGGACCCTATTTTGAAATTGGAATATTTTGAACTTTGTGTTAAATTGGCCAAATTAACAATTTCCGATCACTTTATTTTGTAGTTGAAACAGTTGACTTGGCGATTTCTTGTGCTCAATCGATAGAAAAGAAGTAATACTAGTGAAATAGCTAAGAATTTGGTTGATTGGAATAATGTAATTGGCCTCAAATGGGAGTCAAAGTCGGCAAAATCGCCGATTCGTAAATATCGCTGACACATCAAAATTCGCGAGAGCATAATTTCGTCAATTTTCCACCAAATTTCGTACTTTTTGTTTTATTACCTTCACAAAAAGATTCTCTACGATTTCATAAGAAAAAATAACAAATTTTTTTTTTGAAAATTCTTGGACACTGGTGCGTGACTCCAGATTTGGGCCTTGGACCCTGAAAGGGTTAAACGACACCAGAAAAATTATGCCACTATTGAGAAAGAGGCTCTAGCTCTTGTGGTGTCCTTGGAACATTTTGACGTGTATTTGGGCACTTCCCCATTTAAAATTAACGTTTTTTCTGACCACAATCCACTCACTTATATAAATACTATGAAGAGTAAAAATGCTAGGATCATGAGGTGGGCCCTCAGAATCCAACCTTTTGTGACTTTTGTGGAGGATCTGCTGATGATCCCTAGTGTCGTTATATAATCTCCTTGTTCCTGATTCTGTGTCGCAGTTGCTTGTTACATTGCTATTGGGCTTAGCGTTCTTTTTATTGTTCAAGCAGACTGTTCTGATTGCCAGTTGGTTTCTAAGAAGTTAGTTTATTTGAGGACTTTGTCAGTCACTTGTTTAAGTCTAGTCGAGTCGTGAGACATAGCAAACTACTTAGAGCATTTACACATATACACACAAACTTACTTGTACATATTTGTAATATCTTATTAAATGTTAATGTACCAGAGGGTACTTAAGAATTATAAATGTGATATGTGCTTTCAGCACAATAATACTGTACACGAGAGAAGTGATTATTATTAATTTGTTTGAATTGATTAATTTAATTTAATTTGATGATATACCTCTAGATGATACTTAATAAATTTATTAAATTTTATTTTCTCTAGTTAGTAGCCTACCAGTTGTAATCCTGAAGCACTATTGAATCATACTGAATTCTAATGGATAATTGGACAAGGATACTGACTAATTGTTACGAAAACCCAGTAACAGGCTGGATGCTAGAAGGGCAGTCCTTTCTAGTATTCACTGGAGATCTCTAAGCTTTTAGAATCGCGTTTTTTGTAACAAGGAGTATGCATGATAAACACACAGGGCAGTGTTTAGTTAAGTCTGCAGATGGAGGCTGACCCAAGGAACCAAGGACCATACAGAATGATCACAACAGACTAATACACCTCTCTCCCCAATATGTAAAGGAGTTCCTATTTGGGGCTGCAAGTACAACAAAGGAATGATAATATTTGATGAGATTTCCTCAGTCTCGGGCAATTATCCAAGAGACAGACAGGTAGATTGTATACACAGCGATGAAGAGTTTACCAAATTTATTTTAAATGCCTTATAAGAAAAATGTAAATACTTTCCAGGTACATTCTTCAGGAAAGATCTTGACATTATACAGTGGAACCTCGGCTTTTGTTTTTAATTCATTCCAGAGTGTCTGACGAAAACCAAATTCGACGAAAACTGAAGCAATATTTCCTATAAGAAATAATGTAAATCCAATTAATCTGCTCCAGACACCCATAAATATTAACAAAAAATACATTTTATAGACACTAACTATAGCTTTACATACAGAAAAAATGAGAAATAAATATAAAGCACTAATGAAATGGATAAATGAACATTTAAATCACTTTTACCTTTACTGAAAGCTCTAGTTGGCGTATGGAAGATGGTGAGGAGGGGAGAGGGAGGAGAGGTTATCTCTACCACCATTACTATGAGAAACTATGAGCAACAAAGCCAGACTGACTCAGAATGCGTGTGTGGAATGATTTGTGTGGGCACGGCACGCAGACACGTTCGGTACGGCCTCTACCACAATGACAACCACCCTCTACAACCATCACTACCACCCTCTACAACCATCACTACCAGAAACTACGAGAAACAAAGTCAGACTGACTCGGAATGCATGCATGGGATGCTTTATGTGGTCGCGGCAGGCAGACACATTGTGTACGGACAAAAACTGAGGTGACAAACGAAAACTGGGACAATATTTTGATGAAGAGTCGTTGAAAACTGAATTCAACGAAAACCAGGGCAAATGAAAACTGAGGTTCCACTGTATCAATGAGTAGAGCAATTTTTAAGTTATAATACAGCATCTGTGCCAAGTAAAGGAAAAAAAATTTCTACAAAACAAAAATTTATGGAAAAGTTAACTCACCTTTTTACATACTTCATCTATGAGACAAGCATGTTTCCCTGATATTCTAAATTTTGAAGAAGTCTTGCTCTTCTCCTTGACTGTCGAATGTTTGTGCTTAAAGTCAGAATGTTGAGAATAAGCTTTATTTTTTCCCTGTTTGTCACAATGAGGTTCCTGCTGGCACTTTTCACTCCCCTGCATGTTCTTATCATTCTTTGCTTCTGAACCCACAACTTCCATTTTTGATTCTTCTTTCTGTTCGCAATTATCATCAGTCCAAAGCAAATAATTTCCCTGTTCAAAATCTAAATAGTCCTCATCTAGCATTGCTTTTTGTTTAGAATTTTCTGTTACATGTTCAGAGTTTGGCTCATCTTCATAATTCTCAGCAGTCTGCTTACAACATGGGCCTTCTTGTTCAAACAATTCCAATGAGTCCTCTGTATATGCGTTATCTCTGCAATATTTAGTTTCCAGCTTAGGTTGCACATCACCTTGTTCAAACTTCTGGATTGCTTGCTTGGATTTATTGTTTTGCTGTTTAAACTCCACAGCCTCCTGTCTGGATTTGGAACTGTCTTGTCCTGAATCTTTTACAGTCAACTGTGTTTCAGAATTTTCGGCTTCAAGTTTATAAACTGGATCTTCTTTCTTAGAATCCTTAATTTCAGAATTCACTATTGGATATTCTTGTGTGGTATCCTCGGTTGATTGTTTAGGCTTAGAATAATCCTCTTTACAATTCTTATTTAAATGCTGTGGTTTTGAACATTCCTGAGATATATGCATCAAGTCTGAGTTTTCTTGTTTAAAATCTTCATTTGTATGTTTAGTTTCGGAAGCCTCTTGTTCCAAATTATCAGTTGTCTTCAGCCTTTTATCTTTCTCTTCAGAATCCTTGATAATCAGCTTCAACTCTTCACTTCCTTGCATATATTTATCATACTCATTTTTTAAGCCTGCAACTTCCATTTTAGAATCCCCATTCTCTTCATAATACATTTCACTCCAAAGCAAATAATCTCCATACTCAAAATCTATAGAATCCTCATTTAATTTGGTCTTCTGTTTGGAATTACCAGTTTTATGTTCATCCTTGGAATTTTGATGAGAATCTTCAGTTGACTGCTCTGTATTTTTTCCTTTGGAACACACGGTTTCTGACTGTAGATGGTTTTCCTGTTTAAAATTCTGGACTGTTTGCTTTGAATTGCTGTATTTTTGAGTAAAATCTTCAGCTTCTTGAATAAATTTGGAATTGCCTTGTTTTGAATCTTTCAAAATCAACACTGTTTTAGAATCTTTATTTTCCAGTTTAGAAACATTTTCTTTAGAATCTTCTGTCACCTGCTTAAATTCTTCACTTCCCTGCTTGTTTTTGTCATTCTCCTTTTCTGAACCCACAACTTCCATTTTAGACCCATCTTCCTGTTCACAATTAATATCAGGCCAAAGCAAATAATTTTCTTGCTCAAAATCTAAGTAGTCTTCATCTACCATGGCCTTCTGTTTAGAATTTTCTGTTACAGGTTCAGAGTTTGTCTCATCTTCATAATAATTAGTGGCCTCCTTAAAATTCGTACTTTCCTGTCTAAATTCTGTTGAGTACTCTGTATCTGTGTTAGCTTTGAGATACTCAGTTTCCAGCTTAGTTTGCAGACTTTCCTGATCAGCCTCATTTGAGTTTTTGGTCTGCTGTTCGAACTCCACAGTGGCCTGACTGAATTTGGAATTGTCTTGTTTTGAATCTTTCATAGTCAACTCGTATTTAAACTCTTCGGTTTCCTGTTCAGAAACTGTATCCTCATGCTTTAAATCCTGAGTTTCTGAAATCACCTTTGGACATGTGTTACCCTCGGCTGACTGCTCAGTTTTCTGTCCTGTATGCCCAGCTTCATGTTCAAATTCTGACTTTTCTACATAATCATTAGCCACTTCCTTAGAATCACTCAAAAATCTTTCACTTTCTTTGCACTTTGTATTCATACTGCTTTCACCTGTTTTTTCTGAGCTTGTGTTTGAAATGTGCATAATCTTAGTGTCCATGTCTCTAATGACAGAGGCTGGCAGAGGGCTTCTACAACATAGCTGGAATATATCCTCAAAACTGAGTGATGCCTCCTCTGCCTCATCAACTGAAAGATGAAACATTACGTGAGCACACCCTTGCATATAACATAGTAACTACAATAATGTAAAATGTAAATGTAATCAAATCTGTACTGAATATCTTAACTTCACTGACATATTTTGGATACAAGAATTATCAGAACTATAAATATATTTCCTATTAAACACTGAAACATTGTAGAGAAAATTTCAAATCAATTTACAAATACAAATCTCATGTTTTACTCATCCTCATGTGTTTTCACAAGACCACAACACAAGACACAGATCTCTTTTTGATATACCTCGTGTCCATATCATACTGTGTAAAAATTCTATGCACATTGCAGAGTAACTTGTTTGCACAGAACTGCTTAATGCCTCAAATGATGTAGTGGAAGTTTTAGCAGTAAAGGTCGAGAACCAAAACCTAGTCATTGTGGTAGTCTACAAGCCTCCGGATGCATCATCCCAGCAATTCCAGGAACAGCTGTTAAAAATTGACCAATGTCTGGAAAATCTTCCAGCTCCTGCACCCAACATCTTGCTCCTGGGGGATTTCAACTTAAGGCACCTAAAATGGAGGAATATAGCAAATAATATTGTTGCAGTAATAACACCAGGAGGCAGCTCTGATGAAAACTCACACTCACACAAGCTTTTAAATCTCTGCACAAAATTCAATTTAAACCAGCAAATAATAGAGCCTACTAGACTGGAGAATACACTAGACCTCATCTTCACTAACAATGATGATCTGATAAGAAATGTCACCATATCAAAAACAATATACTCAGATCACAACATAATTGAGGTTCAGACATGTATGAGTGGAGCCCCAGACTGACATAATGAGACTAGTCACGAGGGAGCATTCACCAAATTCAACTTCAATAACAAAAACAAAGTGGGACCAAGTAAACCAAGTCCTAACCGATATAAGCTGGGAAGATATACTAAGCAACACAGACCCCAACTTATGCCTAGAACAGATTAACTTGGTGGCACTTGATGTATGCACAAGGCTTATTCCTCTAAGAAAAAGGAGGAGTAGATGTAAAATAGAAAGAGACAGGCGCTCCCTTTACAGGCGATGGAAAAGAATAACAGAGCGGCTAAAAGAGGTCAATATATCTGAAATGCGTAGGGAGACACTGGTCAGAGAAATAGCAAGCATCGAACTTAAGCTAAAAGAATCCTTTAGGAGTCAGGAATCGCGGGAAGAACTAAAAGCCATAAATGAAATCGAAAGAAATCCAAAGTATTTCTTCTCCTATGCCAAATCAAAATCGAGAACAACGTCCAGTATTGGGCCCCTACTTAAACAAGATGGGTCCTACACAGATGACAGCAAGGAAATGAGTGAGCTACTCAAGTCCCAATATGACTCAGTTTTTAGCAAGCCACTAACCAGACTGAGAGTCGAAGATCAAAATGAATTTTTTATGAGAGAGCCACAAAATTTGATTAACACAAGCCTATCCAATGTTATCCTGACGCCAAATGACTTCGAACAGGCGATAAATGACATGCCCATGCACTCTGCCCCAGGGCCAGACTCATGGAACTCTGTGTTCATCAAGAACTGCAAGAAGCCCCTATCACGAGCCTTTTCCATCCTATGGAGAGGGAGCATGGACACGGGGGTCGTCCCACAGTTACTAAAAACAACAGACATAGCCCCACTCCACAAAGGGGGCAGTAAAGCAATAGCAAAGAACTACAGACCAATAGCACTAACATCCCACATCATAAAAATCTTTGAAAGGGTCCTAAGAAGCAAGATCACCACCCATCTAGAAACCCATCAGTTACACAACCCAGGGCAACATGGGTTTAGAACAGGTCGCTCCTGTCTGTCTCAACTATTGGATCACTACGACAAGGTCCTAAATGCACTAGAAGACAAAAAGAATGCAGATGTAATATATACAGACTTTGCAAAAGCTTTCAACAAGTGTGACCATGGCGTAATAGCGCACAAAATGCGTGCTAAAGGAATAACAGGAAAAGTCGGTCGATGGATCTATAATTTCCTCACTAACAGAACACAGAGAGTAGTCGTCAACAGAGTAAAGTCCGAGGCAGCTACAGTGAAAAGCTCTGTTCCACAAGGCACAGTACTCGCTCCCATCTTGTTCCTCATCCTCATATCCGACATAGACAAGGATGTCAGCCACAGCACCGTGTCTTCCTTTGCAGATGACACCCGAATCTGCATGACAGTGTCTTCCATTGCAGACATTGCAAGGCTCCAGGCGGACATCAACCAAATCTTTCAGTGGGCTGCAGAAAACAATATGAAGTTCAACGATGAGAAATTTCAATTACTCAGATATGGTAAACATGAGGAAATTAAATCTTCATCAGAGTACAAAACAAATTCTGGCCACAAAATAGAGCGAAACACCAACGTCAAAGACCTGGGAGTGATTATGTCGGAGGATCTCACCTTCAAGGACCATAACATTGTATCAATCGCATCTGCTAGAAAAATGACAGGATGGATAATGAGAACCTTCAAAACTAGGGAGGCCAAGCCCATGATGACACTCTTCAGGTCACTTGTTCTATCTAGGCTGGAATATTGCTGCACACTAACAGCACCTTTCAAGGCAGGTGAAATTGCCGACCTAGAAAATGTACAGAGAACTTTCACGGCGCGCATAACGGAGATAAAACACCTCAATTACTGGGAGCGCTTGAGGTTCCTAAACCTGTATTCCCTGGAACGCAGGAGGGAAAGATACATGATTATATACACCTGGAAAATCCTAGAGGGACTAGTACCGAACTTGCACACGAAAATCACTCACTACGAAAGCAAAAGACTTGGCAGACGATGCACCATCCCCCCAATGAAAAGCAGGGGTGTCACTAGCACGTTAAGAAACCATACAATAAGTGTCAGGGGCCCGAGACTGTTCAACTACCTCCCAGCACATATAAGGGGGATTACCAACAGACCCCTGGCAGTCTTCAAGCTAGCACTGGACAAGCACCTAAAGTCAGTTCCTGATCAGCCGGGCTGTGGCTCGTACGTTGGTTTGCGTGCAGCCAGCAGCAACAGCCTGGTTGATCAGGCTCTGATCCACCAGGAGGCCTGGTCACAGACCGGGCCGCGGGGGCGTTGACCCCCGGAACTCTCTCCAGGTAAACTCCAGGTAAACATAAAGGGCCCCAAAATATGGAATTCATTACTAGAAGATATTAAAGTAACCCAGTCTGAAAAACAATTTAAGACTCTTCTCAAAAACCACTTAATCACCCTAGACTAAATGCTAAATACTCAGTACACACTTACTCACCTATGTACTCCCACATCATAACTGAAACAATCACACTGAACCTTTTATCCATTGTTGACAGGAATATAACTGAATCATTGTTTTCACAAAAGCATTTTAGAATATAAATATATCTTTGTATTATACAAATTTTGATTAATTTATAATTAATATTCTACTGTACAACTATGAAATAATTACTATCCTACTGTACAACTATGATACACCTACCATCCGACTTACGACCGAGTTCGGTTCCGAGAAACCGGTCGTAAGTCGAAATGGTCGTAAGTCGAACTTTACTACTGAATATCAACAAAACATTTTTGTAATGACTTTATTTTATTTTTATTTTGGTATTTCATGTTTTACTTTACTTTTTATGTTGTTAGTACTGTATTTTATACTGTAAGGTTTAGGATAAACACTGTGTACAACACAAATAGTTGTTTATTTCCCAGAAATTTGGCATAAAAAACACGGTCGTAAGTCAAGTGGTAGTAAGTCGAGCAGGTCATAAGTCAGATGGTAGGTGTATACTCCTTATGATTAAGTAAACTGTAAGCCAATAATGTTAAGTTGGCCCATAATGCCTAGGCATAATAAATGAGAGTGAGAGAGAATGAGTACATGAGAGAGGACTGGCACAGAAATATGTAAACAAACCAGGCAAATGCAAGTTTTGTAAACAAAGTATACACATCTGGTTTGTGTACAAGTTACATTGTATACAAGTTGTCTCTACATTGAAATGGTAGAATAAATAAAGAACCCTCCCATTCTCATGTAACACCATTTTTAGAAGAAATGACGCTCTGAGTGTAGGCAATGGAAATAAGTCACTCTGACTTTTTTGGGTTATCCTAGGTTCTCTACACATATGCTGTTATGTATGATAATCTATGTAACTGTATTTGTGTATACCTGAATAAACTTACATATATACGAAAGGAATAATTTTCTACAGTTACCCCCAGTAACACATTTTCCCTGATGTTGGGCTAGAGAAAATGTTATTCTTGCCGTCACTCGCAAAAGTCTGGCTACCACATCTCATATTTATGTTTATTTATCATCTTTATATGTTACATATCGTGTTTATTATATAATTTTGAAAAAATATCATAGATGGATAAATGAAAATATGTATATTAACATAATATATGATATTTAATGAGACTCGGTAACTATTATTATCAATACGTACTAATATGACGTCTTGAGATATAAGACACTCTTACTGATTTTAATGTGTACCTGCATGCCAGCACAGTATGCAAGTTTATT
Source organism: Cherax quadricarinatus (assembly GCF_038502225.1). NCBI lineage: Eukaryota > Metazoa > Arthropoda > Malacostraca > Decapoda > Parastacidae > Cherax > Cherax quadricarinatus. The sequence goes on from NC_091295.1 coordinate 6,467,259, forward strand.
TAGGTACAGGTATACATAAGTATAATTATCAAAGTATTTATAAAATATGAAGTAACTTTTAAAAACACTTGAAATTTTGGAGTTTCCAGACATAATGGAGAGACTTAGTGCTTACGGATCTCACAGAGAATATAAACAAACTGGGTGGGGCACGGTGACCATATTAGTAAGTCAGGTGGGGGGAGCCATATAGTGTATTTTGGTCATAATTTGAAATGACCATATTAGCAGAACACCATAAGGCGAAATGCCGTAAAGCAGAGCCCTACTGTACATATTATTATTATTATTATTATTATTATTATTATTATTATTATTATTATTATTATTATTATTACAATATAAATAATATGCAATTTTTATTCACACAAAAAAATGTAAGATTTACTGTTATGCCTTATTGCAATAATTGTATAAATAAAGTCAACCTATTCACGACTGCATATTGGAATGGACAGTTTACCTGGAGTTTACCTGGAGAGAGTTTCGAGGGTCAACGCCACCGCGGCCCGGTCTGTGATCAGGCCTCCTGGTGGATCAGCGCCTGATCAACCAGGCTGTTGCTGCTGGCTGCACGCAAACCAACGTACGAGCCACAGCCCGGCTGATCAGGAACTGACTTTAGGTGCTTGTCCAGTGCCAGCTTGAAGACTGCCAGGGGTCTGTTGGTAATCCCCCTTATGTGTGTTGGGAGGCAGTTGAACAGTCTCGGACCCCTGACACTTATTGTATGGTCTCTTAACGTGCTAGTGACACCCCTGCTTTTCATTGGGGGGATGGTGCATCATCTGCAAGTCTTTTGCTTTCGTAGTTTACCTGGAGTTTACCTGGAGAGAGTTTCGGGGGTCAATGCCCCCGTAGTGAGTGATTTTCGTGTGCAAGTTCGGTACTAGTCCCTCTAGGATTTTCCAGGTGTATATAATCATGTATCTCTCCCTCCTGCGTTCCAGGGAATACAGGTTTAGGAACCTCAAGCGCTCCCAGTAATTGAGGTGTTTTATCTCCGTTATGCGCGCCGTGAAAGTTCTCTGTACATTTCCTAGGTCGGCAATTTCACCTGCCTTGAAAGGTGCTGTTAGTGTGCAGCAATATTCCAGCCTAGATAGAACAAGTGACCTGAAGAGTGTCATCATGGGCTTGGCCTCCCAATGACATCATTTGTTTACTCTTGAACACAGTCAAGCAAATGAGCATTTCTCCCTCGTTGAGCTCAATTTCAAAATAATTTTCATCGTAAAAGCAATCAAAACTATATCTATTTCTGTGATATATCTTCCATTCTATCAAATGAGACCAAAAAAACAAGAATACAACCATAAAACCATACGAAAATACCACTAAGGGGTGGCTAATTGCCGAGAAGTGAACTCCATTATTTATGCTCCGATTCCTTTCATTTTTTGTGAACGTTAACCCTTTCAGGGTCGAGAGGCCCTCTCCTAAACTTGCTCTCAGGGTTGAAAATTTTTCGGAAAAAAAAAAATTATTTTTTCTTATGAAATGATAGAGAATCTTTTCCCGATCATAATGACACCAGAAGTATGAAATTTGATGGAAAACTCACGGAACTATGCTCTCGCAAAGTTAGCAGCCTTGCCAATGTTGACGCAGCAGCGATTCAGCCCACTTTGAGCCCTATTTTTGGCCAATTCCTGTGTACTAGTCGACAAAAATCATGTTTATTTTCCTAGAACTCCATTTTTTCTATCGAATGAGCACAAGAAACCACCCATTTACCAATTTCAACTATCCAATAAAGTGGTTAGAAATTGGCAATTTTGTCAATTTCACACAATTTCCAAATAGGGTCCAGAATAAACAAGACAGACATTCCTGGCACTAAAACAACAAGTTCTATGTTCGTTAGTCACGTCCCCAGGCCCCACTTATATTTCTTTTGCTTTCCACTTTGAATTTTTATTCTTACAAAAATAGAAGATTTACTGTTATGCAGACTAATGCATTAGTGTAGAAATGGTATAAATATCAGCACACTTGTGAAAGAATATCAGACTCACCAGTTGACGTGTATTGGATGCTTGGCATGATTTGTTTACTTTTGAACTTTCGTAAAAATCGAAAATTTCTGCTACCTTGAACTCAGTTTTAAGGTGAAATTGTGAAACCAATCAAAATCATCTCAATTTCTGTAATGTCTTCCAGTACCACCAATCCAATGACATTCTTCTTTGCAAATGTACAAGGTCTAAAGCCAGCAACGAACAACAAAATACCTTTCATCTGTGAACTGCTTGCAGAGGCAAATGCAATGTTCGCAGCTTTCACAGAGACCCACATAAAGGATCACTTGGACAATGAAATATGGATCTCAGGTTACAGCTGAGTCTTTTGCTTTCATTGTGAGTGATTTTCGTGTGCAAGTTCAGTACGAGTCCCTCTAGGATTTTCCACGTGTATATAATCATGTATCTCTCCTGCCTTCATTCCTGGGAATACAGGTTCAGGAACTTTAAGCGCTCCCAGTAATTGAGGTGTTTTATCTCCATTATGTGCGCTGTGAAGCTTCTCTGTACATTTTCTAGGTCAGCAATTTCACCTGCCTTGAAAGGTGCTGTTAGTGTGCAGCAATATTCCAGCCTAGATAGAACAAGCGACCTGAAGAGTGTCATCATGGGCTTGGCATCCCTAGTTTTGAAGGTTCTCATTATCCATCCTGTCATTTTTCTAGCAACTGCGATTGATATAATCTTATGGTCCTTGAAGGTGAGATCCTCCGACATGATCACTCCCAGGTCATTGACGTTGGTTTTTCACTCTATTTTGTGGCCGGAATTTGTTTTGTACTCTGATGAAGTTTTAATTTCCTCATGTTTACCATATCAGAGTAATTGAAATTTCTCATCGTTGAACTTCACATTGTTTTCTGCAGCCCACTGAAAGATTTGGTTGATGTCCGCCTGGAGCCTTGCAGTGTCTGCAATGGAAGACACTGTCATGCAGATTCGGGTGTCATCTGCAAATGAAGACAAGGTGCTGTGGCTGACATCCTTGTCTATGTCAGATATGAGGATGAGAAACAAGATGGGAGTGAGTACTGTGCTTTGTGGAACAGAGCTTTTCACCGTAGCTGCCTAGGACTTTACTCTGTTGTCTATTACTCTGTGTTCTGTTTGTGAGGAAATTATAGATCCATCTACCAACTTTTCCTGTCATTCCTTTAGCATGCATTTTGTGCACTATTACGCCATGGTCACACTTGTCGAAGGCTTTTGCAAAGTCTGTATGTATTACATCTGCATTCTTTTTGTCTTCTAGTGCATCTAGGACCTTGTCATAGTGATCCAATAGTTGAGACAGACAGGAGCGACCTGCTTGAAACCCATGTTGCCCTGGGTTGTGTAATTGATGGGTTTCTAGATGGGTGGCGATCTTGCTTCTTAGGACCCTTTCAAAGATTTTTCTGATATGGGATGTTAGTGCTATCGGTCTGTAGTTCTTTGCTATTGCTTTACTGCCCCCTTTGTGGAGTGGGGCTATGTCTGTTGTTTTTAGTAGCTGTGGGACAACCCCTATGTCCATGCTCCCTCTAAATAGGATGGTAAAAGCTCGTGATAGGGGCTTCTTGCAGTTCTTGACAAACACGGAGTTCCATGAGTCTGGTCCTATGGCAGAGTGCATGGGCATGTCATTTATCGCCTGTTCGAAGTCATTTGGCATCAGGATAACATCAGACAGGCTTGTGTTAACCAAATTCTGTGGCTTTCTCATAAAAAATTCATTTTCATCTTCGACTCTCAGTCTGGTTAGTGGCTTGCTAAAAAGTGAGCCATATTGGGACTTGAGTAGCTCACTCATTTCCTTGCTGTCATCTGTGTAGGACCCATCTTGTTTAAGTAGGGGCCCAATACTGGACGTTGTTCTCGACTTGGATTTGGCATAAGAAAAGAAATACTTTGGGTTTCTTTCGATTTCATTTATGGCTTTTACTTCTTCCCGCGATTCCTGACTCCTATAAGATTCCTTTAGCTTAAGTTCGATGTTTGCTATTTCTCTGACCAGTGACTCCCTACGCATTTCAGATATATTGGCCTCTTTTAGCCGCTCTGTTATTCTTTTTCGTCGCCTGTGAAGGGAGCGCCTGTCTCTTTCTATTTTACATCTACTCCTCCTTTTTCTTAAAGGAATAAGCCTTGTGCATACATCGAGTGCCACCAAGTTAATCTGTTCTAGGCATAAGTTGGGGTCTGTGTTGCTTAGTATATCTTCCCAGCTTATATTGTTTAGGACTTGGTTTACTTGGTCCCACTTTATGTTCTTGTTATTGAAGTTGAATTTGGTGAATGCTCCCTCATGACTCATCTCATTTTGTCGGTCTGGAGCTCCGCGCATACATGTCTGAACCTGGATTATGTTGTGATCTGAGTACATATATTGTTTTTGATATGGTGACATTTCGTATCAGATCATCATTGTTAGTGAAGATGAGGTCTAATAAATTCTCCAGTCTAGTAGGCTCTATTATTTGCTGGTTTAAATTGAATTTTGTGCTGAGATTTAAAAGCTCGTGTGTGTACGAGTTTTTGTCAGAGCTGCCTCCTGGTGTTATTACTGCAACAGTCACAGGCTGACCATAATAGTCAGGGTGGACATAATAGTCAGGGTGGACATAATAGTCAGGGTGGACATAATAGTCAGGGTGGACATAATAGTCAGGGTGGACACAACATTCACAGGGTGGACACAAGTCATAGGGTGGACATAATAGTCAGGGTGACCACATTCACAGGGTGACCATATTATTCCTAGGGTGGACATAATAGGCAGGGTGGACATATTAGTCAGGGTGGACACAACCTGGAGTTTACAGTAACAGGGAGGACATAATAGTCAAAGGGTGGACACAAGTCACAGGGTGGACACAACAGTCACAGGGTGGACACAGGTCACAGGGTGGACACAACAGTCACAGGGTGGACACAACAGTCACAGGGTGGACACAAGTCACAGGGTGGACACAAGTCACAGGGTGGACACAAGTCACAGGGTGGACACAATAGTTACAGGGTGGACAAAACCACCAAAAACTACATACTTATTACTATTATAATCAAAACTAAGCGCTAAACCCACCCTGCCACAATATGTTAGATGACTATATGTGACTACGTCTACGAGTTATCATAATGCCGCTACAATGTTGTATAATACATTAATAACTTACACCCAAGTCCAGTTGTTATTATTGTAAGATTGTTGATGTTCCGTCTAACATGGCGACCTGCAGCTGGGTGTATGGTCACTACTGCTGGAGGAGCAGCTGGGTGTATGGTCACTACTGCTGGAGGAGCAGCTGGGTGTATGGTCACTACTGCTGGAGGAGCAGCTGGGTGTATGGTCACTACTGCTGGAGGAGCAGCTGGGTGTATGGTCACTACTGCTGGAGGAGCAGCTGGGTGTATGGTCACTACTGCTGGAGGAGCAGCTGGGTGTATGGTCACTACTGCTGGAGGAGCAGCTGGGTGTATGGTCACTACTGCTGGAGGAGCAGCTGGGTGTATGGTCACTACTGCTGGAGGAGCAGCTGGGTGTATGGTCACTACTGCTGGAGGAGCAGCTGGGTGTATGGTCACTACTGCTGGAGGAGCAGCTGGGTGTATGGTCACTACTGCTGGAGGAGCAGCTGGGTGTATGGTCACTACTGCTGGAGGAGCAGCTGGGTGTATGGTCACTACTGCTGGAGGAGCAGCTGGGTGTATGGTCACTACTGCTGGAGCAGCAGCTGGGTGTATGGTCACTACTGCTGGAGCAGCAGCTGGGTGTATGGTCACTACTGCTGGAGGAGCAGCTGGGTGTATGGTCACTACTGCTGGAGGAGCAGCTGGGTGTATGGTCACTACTGCTGGAGGAGCAGCTGGGTGTATGGTCACTACTGCTGGAGCAGCAGCTGGGTGTATGGTCACTACTGCTGGAGGAGCAGCTGGGTGTATGGTCACTACTGCTGGATCAGCAGCTGGGTGTATGGTCACTACTGCTGGAGGAGCAGCTGGGTGTATGGTCACTACTGCTGGAGCAGCAGCTGGGTGTATGGTCACTACTGCTGGAGGAGCAGCTGGGTGTATGGTCACTACTGCTGGAGGAGCAGCTGGGTGTATGGTCACTACTGCTGGAGCAGCAGCTGGGTGTATGGTCACTACTGCAGGAGGAGCATCTGGGTGTATGGTCACTACTGCTGGAGCAGCAGCTGGGTGTATGGTCACTACTGCTGGAGGAGCAGCTGGGTGTATGGTCACTACTGCTGGAGGAGCAGCTGGGTGTATGGTCACTACTGCTGGAGGAGCAGCTGGGTGTATGGTCACTACTGCTGGAGGAGCAACTGGGTGTATGGTCACTACTGCTGGAGGAGCAGCTGGGTGTATGGTCACTACTGCTGGAGGAGCAGCTGGGTGTATGGTCACTACTGCTGGAGGAGCAGCTGGGTGTATGGTCACTACTGCTGGAGGAGCAGCTGGGTGTATGGTCACTACTGCTGGAGGAGCAGCTGGGTGTATGGTCACTACTGCTGGAGGAGCAGCTGGGTGTATGGTCACTACTGCTGGAGCAGCAGCTGGGTGTATGGTCACTACTGCTGGAGCAGCTGGGTGTATGGTCACTACTGCTGGAGGAGCAGCTGGGTGTATGGTCACTACTGCTGGAGGAGCAGCTGGGTGTATGATCACTACTGCTGGAGCACCAGCTGGGTGTATGGTCACTACTGCTGGAGCACCAGCTGGGTGTATGGTCACTACTGCTGGAGCACCAGCTGGGTGTATGGTCACTACTGCTGGAGGAGCAGCTGGGTGTATGGTCACTACTGCTGGAGGAGCAGCTGGGTGTATGGTCACTACTGCTGGAGGAGCAGCTGGGTGTATGGTCACTACTGCTGGAGGAGCAGCTGGGTGTATGGTCACTACTGCTGGAGGAGCAGCTGGGTGTATGGTCACTACTGCTGGAGGAGCAGCTGGGTGTATGGTCACTACTGCTGGAGCAGCAGCTGGGTGTATGGTCACTACTGCTGGAGCAGCAGCTGGGTGTATGGTCACTACTGCTGGAGGAGCAGCTGGGTGTATGGTCACTACTGCTGGAGGAGCAGCTGGGTGTATGGCCACTACTGCTGGAGGAGCAGCTGGGTGTATGGTCACTACTGCTGGAGCAGCAGCTGGGTGTATGGTCACTACTGCTGGAGCAGCAGCTGGGTGTATGGTCACTACTGCTGGAGGAGCAGCTGGGTGTATGGTCACTACTGCTGGAGGACAGTCTCGGCTGAGTGGTTGAGGGGAGTAGATGTGTGCTGGGGATCTGGACCTACTAATTCACAGGCCTACCCATTTCTCCCGACTGATAAGTCATCATTAAACTCCTACTGTTGGAAGACAGCTTCAGTGTTGTGAGAACTCTTATGTGCGAGCTGTGACTAAGGATATACCTAGTCAAACACTGGAAATAGTTTTCCTTTTTGCAAAGGCCCTCACAGGCCACTGCTTCCCCTCTGCCTTTCATTTGACCTCAGCCTTTCGCCTCTATCAACATACAGTGGTTTAGTTTAATATGTTTATTATGCACCCCATACCCATCCTGTGGGCGGTAGTCAAAAGATTACAGAGGTACATAATTGGTCCAGGGACTGGACTCCAAAGTTTTGATAGCTGAGCAAGTTACAGAGGTAATGAACTCACAATTTACAAAGGTAATGAACTCACAATTTACAAAGGTAATGAATTCACAATTTACAAAGGTAATGAACTCCAGGTAAGTCTGGTCACAATCATGACAAGTTACAAAGGTATTTACAGATTACAGAGGTACGTAATGGGTCCAGGGACTGGGCCCCCAAAGTTTTGATAGCTGAACTAGGTACAAAGGTAATGAGCTCACAAGTTACAAAGGTAATGAATTCTGTAGAATGGTTACTTACGTTTATACTTTGGCTACAATCATGAACAAATTATAGAGTAATGAGCAATTCACACTTCCACACCCGGTCACAACTGTAATGAGTTATTGGTGCAAATATTGATTGTTGAGTCACACACACCACACACACACACACACACACACACACACACACACACACACACACACACACACACACACACACACACACACACACACACACACACACACACACACACACACACACACACTTTAGTTTAATATCTTTATGCACCCCATACCCATCCTGTGGGCGGTAGTCAAAAGATTACAAAGGTACATAATGGGTCCAGTGAGGCGAATTTTGCTAGTCCACTGCTACTCGTGCCTCTCAAAATGCTCACAACTCATCGCTTTACCAACCTGAGGAATAACGACGAATGTGCAGTCCTACGTGAGTTGGTAACCCAGGTGTGCACACACTGAAAATTCGTCTTTCACTCCAAGACACGTGTGCTAGAAGTTCTGCAAGTTTGGGAGTGAGTAACAATCTGTATCTGTACGAGCATTGCAGTGTTTGGTAACTCTTGAGAAGTCTGCCTCAGCCTGTGACCTTGGGCGAGGCACTGCATCACCTGCCTGAGACTTTCGCCCATATTGACTATGTGAAGAAAGGCGAATGTGCGTGCTCAGTTACCCCTGCTGTTCTGTATCCCCAACTCTCCTCCTTTAAACTCAGCCGTTCGCCTCTATCAACGACGTGCAGTGTAGAGGTGTATTTTGCTGCCCCACTGGTACTCGAATATGTGAGTTCCGCAAGTGCTGCAGATTTGTTGTAACTATTTGCATGAGTGGATTACGCTGACTTAGGACATTGTGCTACCATCAGTACCTACGTAGGCTTAAAATGAGGGAGGAATGTCTGGCCTGCTGGGTGACCTTGAAAATGGCACTATAAGACCCGCATGCCACTTACACCCATACTGCATGTGTCTAGTGAGGTGAATGTCCCTTCCTCGACTTTCCTATTCACCGGTATCCCTTAACTCGTCGCCATTATCTACATATGGGATAAGGGCGAGTTTGGCTGATCCAGGCCAAACAGCGCTCCAAGCCAGCCAGTGAAGGCCAAGGCTACATCTGTTCTGAATCCCAGAATGCCTTTGTGAACGTTCTACAGTGTTCCGGTCGTACCTTCGGTGTTGTGAGAACTAGTTCTTATGTAGTGAAAATTTGTCTGTCATTCCAAGACACGTGTGCTAGATGTGTTAAGTGCTGCGGGTTTGTAGTAATTAACAAGTAGTACAGGGTTGGTAACTCTCGAGACGACTGTGGGCCCAGTGAATGACCTTGAAAATTGCACTGCGACCTGCAGGCCACTACACCCATATTGCCTGTGTCTAGCGAGGTGAATATCCTTTCCTTGTCCCTTCTCTTTCCTCGATTTGGAACTCAGCCGTTCGCCTCTATTTGCTTGTGGTCTAGAGGCGTTTTTTTGCCAGACCACATGGGTGCTTGAGTGCCCGTGTCCTCTGTGCCGCACTCCGCTCATCTTGCGAGTGTCTCCTGTGTGCCTGCCTGCCTGCTGCAAGCAGGTGTCCGGGTGGTTGGCGCGGGCTTGGCGAGCACAGTCAAGCAAGCTTGAGGGCAGCACTAAAAGCTAGCCAGAACAAGCTAAGGCAGCCTGCAGTTATAGCTGTCCTAGGGCCCAGCATGTCTGTATACGTTCTGCAGTGCTGCTGGCATACCAGTGTTTCCTGTAGTGGCTTGAGAACAATTTGACGAGCATTGCAGTGCTGACATTTTGAGTGGGACATGCCAGAGGTTCACTTATAAACATAGTAAGCTTGTGGTGATTGGCTTGTACACAGTGAACATTCAAATTCAAAGTTTATTCTCTATAAGGATTACAATGCTGAGTTTACAGAAATTTGGTTATTGTTTGGTTTAACATGTAGTGCTAGAAGTGTTAAGTGCTGCTTTCCCCAACAGTTAATTGTCATTTGTAAGCCTGTATTAAGACTTTAAAAGGCTCAGAGTGTGCTTCAGTGTAGCGACTCCTTACATTTGATAAATCAGTGTAATACATGCTCTGCTCAGTGTAACTGAACTACTAAATATGGTTACATAATTAAATTGCTTGTCCTAGTGTCATTGCTGTGTTTTCTAATACATTTTCTCGTTCAGACTGAAACTTTACTGCTAAATTCCCAGTAATATTTCAAATTGCAGTGTTCATCTGTGATGTGAGTGTGTAACTTATGCTTTGTATTTTTACTGTGAACAAGCTTACTCCTGCATAATGTTCAGTTTCATGAATACTTTCTTACTTGAGTAATTCGGTTACCTTTCAACTGTGTTAAGCAAGAGTCAGCCTGTTAACATCTATGTTCCTTGCCATCGCATCTAGTGGGTCTAGCGCCTAGTTAAAATTGTAATAGTAACAATTTGCAATCATTATACTTCTAGTTATACATTGTGTAAATTGTTTTAGACTATTTGATCAACTGGATTGTAGTGTTCAACTTCTGATACACCAATTTAATGACTGCAGACACGCACTGACACATAATAAACACATTAAAACGCTGGTACCTCTCCAGAAGCTGGGCCTAGTGTGTGACCTTGAGAAGTTCAGTGTGTTTATTACGACCAGCGGTGTATCACTCTCACCTATATTTACATCAACAAAAGTGTATTCTAAGTGATAAAGTGTACACTTGGTGTACTTGGTAACACTTGTCATACATAGTAACGTGTGTGTAAGTGACATTGTTTAGGTACTGGTTCATCTATCTACAGCTGCACACTTATGCTTGCATACATGTATAACATAGTAACGTGTGAGTTACCCAGGATGGACCAAGGAAGTCGACCAGAGTGATTTATCTCATTGTCATTGTAACATTACCTAGTTTTTTTTTTGTTTGTTTTTTTTGTTTTGTTGTTTTTTTTTTTTTTTTTTTTTTTTTTTTTTTTTTTTGTTTTTTTAAGTAATACTGTTTACAATCTATGGTTGGGGTAAAAGGTTGTCTTCAGCATTCATTGTGATGTCTGTTATATTATTACTTCAGTGAGGTACATTAGGTGGCAGTAGCCTGAACTAACTCAAGTGGAAGTTATCATTGAATTTGAACCTCATGTTTAATGTGATGTATGTCAGAATTCTAATTTTATGCTCAATATTACCTACTTTCTCTCTCTCTCTCTCTCTCTCTCTCTCTCTCTCTCTCTCTCTCTCTCTCTCTCTCTCTCTCTCTCTCTCTCTCTCTCTCTCTCTCTCTCTTTTCATCTTTGTAATTTGTGATAAGGTGTAAGACCTCGCCTGTACCATCCATTATATCATTATATGTACCATATTATTAACACACATACAAGAGGTCTCTGAGTGTGTTTTTGGTGGGGTGTGTGTCGTATTGAGTGGTGGTGGTCTGGGTTGAGTATGGTTGGAGGTGTTCATTGAACTTGAGCACTTGTGTCTTGTGATCTATTTTGGACTTCTGACTTTGTAGTGAATATTTGCTCTTGCATAAGCTATAAGGGAAAGATAAGCGAGGAATTCTTGTGTTGTGAGTCTTACACCAGATATCATCACTGGCAAACATGGCAACTGTCATAGAGGAACCTATTTCTGCAGGTGATGGAAATGATGATAGCTTCCAGACCTTTAAAAGTAAACAAAAGAGAAAAAGTGAGAAAGGGCTAGAGCGTCGACGTAGTCAGACTCACTTGACTCGTACACAATGTGATACTAAACGTCCTTGGTGCACAGAGGCTGCAAGAAGTCTTTCTTCAAAGGAAGAATGTGTTAAGCTGAACTTCCCTGACAACACCCCGCTGCCTGCTAAGTGTGCATGGCTAATGGAAGCTGTAAACAAGCATCCTAACTCAAGGATCCAATTTAGGAAAAACACACACAACTTTGTGTTTGTGGAACAGAATAAAGAGCTGATCAATGATCTACTTAGTACACCTTATGGGGATATTAAGCTGCTCCGACCTCCATCAGACACTCACCACTTTAAAAAATGGGTCAGTATCATAATCTTTGGATACCCTCTCTGCATGGACCCATCCCATCTGACTCTAAGTGAGCATATCATCAAGCCTAAAAGACTTAAAGGAAAATCCCAAATTATTGCCAGTTGGGTAGGTCCTGTGCCCCTCCCCCGGAATATCTGGGTGCATGGTTTACGTTTCCTAAACATCGAAGTGTACCTACCCCCTAAACGTAGGTGTTACATATGCCAGCACTATGGCCATGTTGCAGTAGGCTGTGGAATACTACATTCTTGGTGTGGTAAGTGTGCTGGGAAACATTCCACTAGAGAATGCACAGTAGGCCCTGACAGTCGAAAATTTAAGTGTATTAACTGTAAAGAAGTTGGGGTTATAGTTTCCCACAAGGACTGCAGTCAGAACCCAAACAACCTTCGATGTAAACCTGATAACAGTCCTTTAATGGTAACTGAGGATGGGGTCATCCAGTCTACCACAGCCAGATCTGAGACTGAACCTCTGCAAAGTGTGCAAGAACCCCACCTCACTGCAAAGGATTCTCGTGATACCAGAATGCCATCACACACACCAGCTGTGGAGGAGCTAGCCATCCCTGCTAGCACATATGGAACTACTGGTCTGCCACTACAGATACCTATGGCTACACCTGAATATGGGGATGAGTTTGTCATTTCTCCCAATACACACAACTACAACAGTCAGACGGACACCACACAGGTAACCTCCCTGGAAATTGGAGATGAGTCAGATGCACTGGACCTACCTGCAATGAATGATGAAACAGAGAACACTAATGTAACCATGGTACCTGTTAAGGTGATAGGTGTTAAAGAAAGCACTAACCCAGAAGTGCCATCCTCCGGAGAGGCATTGGATTCGCCTGACCTTCCTCATATTATAACAACTTTCCAGAAAAAAATTGAGCATCTTGAACAGATCCTGTCAAGTTTAATAAATATATGTAATCAGGATGATGCTCTTGAGCATGGTGATGATGTCAAAAGTGCAGCAATCTCCGTTCAGCTTCCAGCAATTTGTGAGAAAGAAGCCCATAACTCTTGCCTTCAAGACTTGCCTTAGAACTGGCTGCCAATATGCCGAAAAATGCTTAAAAATAAAGGTCCTGAAGATAAAGACGTACAAACTATGCTATTTGCTCTTAAGTATCTGCACACTGTAGCCAAAGCATAATAGTTTTACCATCTTATGAGCAAGAGATTGTAATAACTCACTACAATGGATACATTACAAATCTTTTCATGGAACATTGCTTCCATCAGGAAGCGGTTGCCTGACTTACATCATATTAGTGCAACCAAGAATATTGATGTCATCTGTTTGCAGGAATGTAGATTGAAAGATGGAGCACCTCCACCAAACTTGCCTGGATATGCAGCTTATAACCTAAGGTCAACCAACTGTTGTGTGATGTATGTCAGAAAGAGCTTGCCACATTCACTCCTTTCCTTGCAGAGTCGAGTTAACATGCAGTATCATGGTGTCAAAGTACATGCAGGCGATTTTTCCATAAACATTTTTAATCTCTATGCCCCAGCGAACCAGCTTCGACCTGATGCTTTACCAGATCGCATCAATAGTGAACCTACCATCATTCTTGGAGATTTTAATGCCAGACATAAGAATATTGGTGGGTCTATAACAAACACCAATGGAACTAAACTAGTGAGATTGCTAAATGAGCATGATAATGTTCGAATTGTGGGCACTACTGAGCCTACTCACATATATGGTGGCATACTAGATCTGTGTCTTGGATTTAATACATCATATACGATGCATGACTCTGTCATAGTTGATGATCTTCTATCTGATCACTTCCCAAGACTAACAACTGTCAATCTTGATCACATCTCCAGCAATCAAGGAGCTAAATACAGAAGGAGGAAACTTATTCTCAAACCAGAACACAGAGACAACTTTATTAACCACTTGGATCAATGGTATAAGAATTACGAGCCCATTGGCACACAAAAATTTAATGATGATTTAATTACCACTATTGAGAGTGTTCTCACAGATCAAGTGGGCAGGAATAGGAAACAAAAACCCTCCACTATAAATAACAATAAAAACCAATGTAAATACTATAATGATCCACAGCTGCGCAATATAACACATGCAGCTAGGAGGATTGGTAAAGCATACCGTGAATGTAGAACCCCAGACCTGCTCAGAACGTTCCAAGCTGCACTAACAAATGCAAGGAATAGAAAGGAAGAACTTAGGCAACAGGAATGGGAACAGTTTGTTAGTGGATTAAATAGGTCCATCCCTTTGAGTTTGGCTTGGAAAGGTATAAATAAAATAACCAGGAAAAAGACTGGCAATGTTGCTCATCCCTTTCCTCTTGAAAAAGCAAATGACCTCATAAATGACTTGTCCAAAACATCCAGGCATGAAAGCCTTCCATCTCATATTAGAAAAAAATTAGAGAGTACTTCTGAAGAAATGTTGAAACTGATTAATTTTATGAGCCAAAATATTGATGAGAGTGATTGCCTCTTTACCGAGTGTGAATTAGATAATGCATTAACCAAAGGTCGATCAACTGCTCCTGGAGAGGATGGTATAACCTATGATATTCTCAGAACTCTAAGGCACGTGCCTGATAACCCTTTGTTGGCACTGTATAATCTCAGTTACATTGAGGGCGTTCTTCCTACTTCCTGGACCAATAGTCACATTGTGCCTATCCCTAAGCCCCAACAGCCTGATACATTTAGGCCGATCTCCTTAACTAGTTGTCTTTGTAAAACTTTTGAAAGAATGATGCTTAACAGACTGTACTACAGAATCAGACACCAACTTTCCCCCTACCTCTATGGGTTCATGAAAGGTAAAAGTGTGCAGAACTGTATTTCCACCTTTCTCACTGCACACACCTCTACTAGTTTTACCACTTTTCTTGATCTAAAATCTGCATTTGATATTGCGAACAGAACCGTTATACTACATGAACTAGCCAAAATGAATATTGGTGGTAGCTTACTCTGCTGGATAATAGGATACCTGTCAAATAGAGTATCCTCTGTCCTTTACCAAGGCTTCAGAAGTGATTCTAAAGAAATGTCTTTAGGTACACCGCAGGGAGGAGTTCTTAGTCCCATGCTATTTAATATTCTGATTAATGCTCTCCTAAATGCTCTACCTGCCTCACCTAAACATATAGCTATAAGCTATGCTGATGATATCATGATCCATACAACAGGGCATAAGGAGATGAATACCATTCTTAATGAAGTTCAAGCAATTTGTAATCGACTAGGCCTCATAATATCTTCCTCTAAAACTAAGATATTAACAAGCAAACGACATCCCCCACCCATCTATTTGCAGGGTGAAATCATTAGCTACGTTAAAACTTACAGATATCTTGGTGTAGATGTACCCTTTAACAAATCCACTATACCACAACTAAACAAGAAATGCAAAGCTAGGCTAAATGCTCTCAAAGCTGTTGCTGGCTACAATCCCAACTATGGTGCTAATGTGAGAATCGTGAGAATGATGTACATAGCCTATGTTAGGTCCTTAATTGATTATGCTGCTCCCATGTTGATATTAGCTAGAGAAAGTTCTCTCCGACCCTTGGAGTTAATGCAAAATGAAGCTCTCAGGATTATTCTTGGCTGTCGCAGATCTACAAAAGTTCTTAACATGAGGAAGGAGCTTGGTATTTCTAGTATCAGTGATAGGATTGTTGAAATTAACACTGTACTCGGTATTAGAATGTTGAGAAACGAACCAGACACTGTCACAGTGAATCTTACCAAGTGTCTAGAGGTAAATACACACAGATCTAAATGGATTGTGAAAACGTGCAATTGCATTAAGTTTTATAACCTGCATGAACTGTATCACTGTAGGCAACAAGAGCATTTCACCCCTCCATGGAAGATGTGTTCATTTAATATCACATACCTACAAGTCCCTCCCAAGAAGCTCATTGCTAGTAATCCCTTCCTTAAATCTCTTGTTAGAGCAACTGCTCAAGAAGAAATTTCTCACCTAGCTGGTAGTAACAAGTTATCACAAGTTATATACACTGATGGATCTAAACAGGAGTCTTCTGGCAGGGCTGCATCTGCTCTTGTTGCCACCTCCCTAGTTAAGAACGATAATAAATTTGTTGAGTTAGGCATAAGAATTAACAACTGGGCGTCTACACTGCAAACTGAATTGTTTGCAATCCTAATGGCGCTAAAGCTAACCTATGACAATGAGCTTGACTCTATCATCATTACTGATTCTATGTCATCATTGAAGGCTCTTGACTCATATAATGACTCCAACAACATGCTCATTGGGGAAGCCAGGTATAGATACTCAAAAATTAGGGACAAAGGAATTAATGTACAATTGCTATGGATCCCATCACACATTGGATTACTCCTTCATGATAAAGTTGATATGTTAGCCAAGAAGAGTATCCAGAAGGAGAATGTAGAATATAACTTTGGTATAACTGTGTCTAGCATTAGGAATAATATTAGGAGAGAAGTAAATAATGAAAATGATTGTTATAGGAATGCAGTTAGAAGCCTGAGTAGATCTATAACCCACTATGATAACATGAACGTAGATGAGTATGTTTATGGAGCAACTTGCAATGTGAACAGACTGACTGATGTTGTAGTGGCCAGGCTTAGGCTTGGTTACAAGTACTTCTGGCAGATTGGGAGACACACAGATGATGATCAAACTAAATGTAAATTATGTGATCAGGCATATGGTCACTCTCTTGAACACTATGTGCTTAATTGTCCACTTATTGAGGAATACAGAGACAGACAGTATAATAACCTATGTGACATGTCAAGATATCTTATTAATGAAAATAAGATACCAGATATACTAAGCAAATTTCCTAAATTTGCTTGTAACAGATAAGTGAACTATAGATATGTAGATATAAATCCATATGTATTCCTGTTAACCCTTTGGGGCCTAGTTCCTAGGCCTTTTGTGTATCCATATGCTCTCGCGCTACCGTCCACAGGATGGATATGGGGTGCACAATAAACTAGCCACTTCGGTGGCAAAATCTAAAAATCTCTGCTGGAGGAGCAGCTGGGTGTATGGTCACTACTGCTGGAGCAGCAGCTGGGTGTATGGTCACTACTGCTGGAGCAGCAGCTGGGTGTATGGTCACTACTGCTGGAGCAGCAGCTGGGTGTATGGTCACTACTGCTGGAGGAGCAGCTGGGTGTATGGTCACTACTGCTGGATCAGCAGCTGGGTGTATGGTCACTACTGCTGGACCAGCAGCTGGGTGTATGGTCACTACTGCTGGAGGAGCAGCTGGGTGTATGGTCACTACTGCTGGAGGAGCAGCTGGGTGTATGGTCACTACTGCTGGAGGAGCAGCTGGGTGTATGGTCACTACTGCTGGAGCAGCAGCTGGGTGTATGGCCACTACTGCTGGAGCAGCAGCTGTGTGTATGGTCACTACTGCTGGAGGAGCATCTGGGTGTATGGTCACTACTGCTGGAGCAGCAGCTGGGTGTATGGTCACTACTGCTGGAGGAGCAGTTGGGTGTATGGTCACTACTGCTGGAGGAGCAGCTGGGTGTATGGTCACTACTGCTGGAGCACCAGCTGGGTGTATGGTCACTACTGCTGGAGCAGCAGCTGGGTGTATGGTCACTACTGCTGGAGGAGCAGCTGGGTGTATGGTCACTATTGCTGGAGCAGCAGCTGGGTGTATGGTCACTACTGCTGGAGCAGCAGCTGGGTGTATGGTCACTACTGCTGGAGCACCAGCTGGGTGTATGGTCACTACTGCTGGAGCAGCAGCTGGGTGTATGGTCACTACTGCTGGAGGAGCAGCTGGGTGTATGGTCACTACTGCTGGAAGAGCAGCTGGGTGTATGGTCACTACTGCTGGAGCAGCAGCTGGGTGTATGGTCACTACTGCTGGAGCAGCAGCTGGGTGTATGGTCACTACTGCTGGAGGAGCAGCTGGGTGTATGCTGGGTGTATGGTCACTACTGCTGGAGCAGCAGCTGGGTGTATGGTCACTACTGCTGGAGCAGCAGCTGGGTGTATGGTCACTACTGCTGGAGGAGCAGCTGGGTGTATGGTCACTACTGCTGGAGGAGCAGCTGGGTGTATGGTCACTACTACTGGAGCAGCAGCTGGGTGTATGGTCACTACTGCTGAGTGATTTTCGTGTGCAAGTTCGGTACTAGTCCCTCTAGGATTTTCCAGGTGTATATAATCATGTATCTCTCCCTCCTGCGTTCCAGGGAATACAGGTTTAGAAACCTCAAGCGCTCCCAGTAATTGAGGTGTTTTATCTCCGTTATGCGCGCCGTGAAAGTTCTCTGTACATTTTCTAGGTCGGCAATTTCACCTGCCTTGAAAGGTGCTGTTAGAGTGCAGCAATATTCCAGCCTAGATAGAACAAGTGACCTGAAGAGTGCCATCATGGGCTTGGCCTCCCTAGTTTTGAAGGTTCTCATTATCCATCCTGTCATTTTTCTAGCAGATGCGATTGATACAATGTTATGGTCCTTGAAGGTGAGATCCTCCGACATAATCACTCCCAGGTCTTTGACGTTGGTGTTTCGCTCTATTTTGTGGCCAGAATTTGTTTTGTACTCTGATGAAGATTTAATTTCCTCATGTTTACCATATCTGAGTAATTGAAATTTCTCATCGTTGAACTTCATATTGTTTTCTGCAGCCCACTGAAAGATTTGGTTAATGTCCGCCTGGAGCCTTGCAGTGTCTGCAATGGAAGACACTGTCATGCAGATTCGGGTGTCATCTGCAAAGGAAGACATGGTGCTGTGGCTGACATCCTTGTCTATGTCGGATATGAGGATGAGGAACAAGATGGGAGCTAGTACTGTGCCTTGTGGAACAGAGCTTTTCACCGTAGCTGCCTCGGACTTTACTCTGTTGACGACTACTCTCTGTGTTCTGTTAGTGAGGAAATTATAGATCCATCGACCGACTTTTCCTGTTATTCCTTTAGCGCGCATTTTGTGCGCTATTACGCCATGGTCACACTTGTCGAAGGCTTTTGCAAAGTCTGTATATATTACATCTGCATTCTTTTTGTCTTCTAGTGCATTTAGGACCTTGTCGTAGTGATCCAGTAGTTGAGACAGACAGGAGCGACCTGTTCTAAACCCATGTTGCCCTGGGTTGTGTAACTGATGGGTTTCTAGATGGGTGGTGATCTTGCTTCTTAGGACCCTTTCAAAGATTTTTATGATATGGGATGTTAGTGCTATCCAACAGACCCCTGGCAGTCTTCAAGCTGGCACTGGACAAGCACCTAAAGTCAGTTCCTGATCAGCCGGGCTGTGGCTCATACGTTGGTTTGCGTGCAGCCAGCAGCAACAGCCTGGTTGATCAGGCTCTGATCCACCAGGAGGCCTGGTCACAGACCGGGCCGCGGGGGCGTTGACCCCCGGAACTCTCTCCAGGTAAACTCCAGGTAAACACTAGCGCGCGCGCACACACATACACACACGAACCAGCAGAGGTCAGTCAGAGCAGGACAGAACAGCAAGGGCAAGCACACACACAACTACTCTCAGAACCATACAACCTATCACACCATCCCAACACACCCTACAATCCATACCCACAGCCTCCACCCAACACCAAGCTATAGAACCCCACAGTATGCCACCAGGTCTCCCACCCTCACAGGCCCCCCAAACCACAGTGTTGGAAAGGAAACTGAAGGTATGGTACACAAACGCTGATGGAATAACAAATAAGTGGGAGGAGTGGCAAGAAAGAGTCAAAGAAGCATCACCGGACATCATAGCTCTCACAGAAACCAAGCTTACAGGTATGATAACAGATGCCATCTTTCCAACGGGATACCAAATCCTGAGGAAAGACAGAGGGAACAGGGGGGGTGGAGGAGTGGCGTTGCTGATCAAAAATCGCTGGAATTTTGATGAGCTGGAGAGAGAAGATAGCGGAGAAGAAAGTGATTACATAGTGGGAACACTTCACTCTGGAGGTCCCAAGGTGGTAATAGCAGTGATGTATAACCCACCACAGAACAGCAGGAGGCCAAGGCAAGAGTACGACGAGAGCAATAGAGCGATGGTTGACACACTGGCTAGAGTGGCCAGAAGAGCTCATGCATGCAGGGCAAAGCTCCTGATCATGGGTGACTTTAACCACAAGGAGATAGATTGGGAGAACTTGGACCCACATGGGGGCCAAGATACTTGGAGGGCTAAGATGATGGAGGTGGTACTGGAGAACTTCATGTACCAACACGTAAGGGACACTACAAGAGAGAGAGGAGAGGATGAACCAGCAAGGCTGGACTTAGTATTCACCTTCAGTAGTGCAGATATCGAGGACATCACATATGAAAGACCCCTTGGGGCCAGTGACCATGTGGTTGTAAGCTTCGAATACACAGTAGAGCTACAAGTGGAGGGAGAAGCAGGAAGGCCAGGACGAATGAAGCCAAACTACAAGAAAGGGGACTACACAGGAATGAGGAACTACCTGAACGGGGTTCAGTGGGACAGAGAACTGGCAGGGAAACCAGTTAATGAGATGATGGAATATGTAGCAATAAAATGCAAGGAGGCTGAGGAGAGGTTTGTACCCAAGGGTAACAGGAGTAATGAAAAAGCCAGGATGAGCCCATGGTTTACCCAAAGGTGCAGGGAGGCAAAAACCAAGTGTGCTAGGGAATGGAAGAAATATAGAAGGCAAAGGACCCAGGAGAATAAGGAGAACAGTCGTAGAGCCAGAAATGAATATGCACAGATAAGAAGGGAGGCCCAAAGACAATATGAAAATGACATAGCAGCGAAAGCCAAATCTGACCCGAAACTGTTGTACAGCCACATCAGGAGGAAAACAACAGTCAAGGACCAGGTAATCAGGCTAAGGAAGGAAGGAGGAGAGACAACAGGAAATGACCGGGAAGTATGTGAAGAACTCAACAAGAGATTCAAAGAAGTGTTCACAGAGGAGACAGAAGGGACTCCAGAAAGACGGAGAGGTGGGGCACACCACCAAGTGCTGGACACAGTGCACACAACCGAGGAAGAAGTGAAGAGGCTTCTGAGTGAGCTAGATACCTCAAAGGCAATGGGGCCAGATAACATCTCCCCATGGGTATTGAGAGAGGGAGCAGAGGCGCTATGTGTACCCCTAACAACAATATTCAATACATCTATCGAAACAGGGAGATTGCCTGAGGCATGGAAGACAGCAAATGTAGTCCCAATCTTTAAAAAAGGAGACAGACATGAAGCATTAAACTACAGACCAGTGTCACTGACATGTATAGTATGCAAAATCATGGAGAAGATTATCAGGAGAAGAGTGGTGGAACACCTAGAAAGGAATGATCTCATCAACAGCAGCCAGCATGGTTTCAGGGACGGGAAATCCTGTGTCACAAACCTACTGGAGTTCTATGACATGGTGACAGCAGTAAGACAAGAGAGAGAGGGGTGGGTGGATTGCATTTTCTTGGACTGCAAGAAGGCGTTTGACACAGTTCCACACAAGAGATTGGTGCAAAAACTGGAGGACCAAGCAGGGATAACAGGGAAGGCACTACAATGGATCAGGGAATACTTGTCAGGAAGACAGCAGCGAGTCATGGTACGTGGCGAGGTGTCAGAGTGGACACCTGTGACCAGCGGGGTCCCGCAGGGGTCAGTCCTAGGACCAGTGCTGTTTCTGGTATTTGTGAACGACATGACGGAAGGAATAGACTCTGAGGTGTCCCTGTTTGCAGATGACGTGAAGTTGATGAGAAGAATACACTCGATCGAAGACCAGGCAGAACTACAAAGGGATCTGGACAGGCTGCAGAACTGGTCCAGCAATTGGCTCCTGGAGTTCAATCCCACCAAGTGCAAAGTCATGAAGATTGGGGAAGGGCAAAGAAGGCCGCAGACGGAGTACAGTCTAGGGGGTCAGAGATTACAAACCTCACTCAAGGAAAAAGATCTTGGGGTGAGTATAACACCAGGCACATCTCCTGAAGCGCACATCAACCAAATAACTGCTGCAGCATATGGGCGCCTAGCAAACCTCAGAACAGCATTCCGACATCTTAATAAGGAATCGTTCAGGACCCTGTACACCGTATACGTTAGGCCCATATTGGAGTATGCGGCACCAGTTTGGAACCCACACCTAGCCAAGCACGTAAAGAAACTAGAGAAAGTGCAAAGGTTTGCAACAAGACTAGTCCCAGAGCTAAGAGGTATGTCCTACGAGGAGAGGTTAAGGGAAATCAACCTGACGACACTGGAGGACAGGAGAGATAGGGGGGACATGATAACGACATACAAAATACTGAGAGGAATTGACAAGGTGGACAAAAACAGGATGTTCCAGAGATTGGACACAGTAACAAGGGGACACAGTTGGAAGCTAAAGACACAGATGAATCACAGGGATGTTAGGAAGTATTTCTTCAGCCACAGAGTAGTCAGTAAGTGGAATAGTTTGGGAAGCGATGTAGTGGAGGCAGGATCCATACATAGCTTTAAGCAGAGGTACGATAAAGCTCACGGCTCAGGGAGAGTGACCCAGTAGCGATCAGTGAAGAGGCGGGGCCAGGAGCTCGGACTCGACCCCCGCAACCTCAACTAGGTGAGTACGAGGGCGCACGCACGGACATGTGCACACGAGCGTACAAATATATGCATACACACAAGGATGCACACCCACACACACACACCCACACACACACACACCAACACCCACACACACACACCCTCACACACACCCACACTCACACCCTCACACACACCCACACACACACACCCACACACGCACACACACACCCACACACGCACACACACACACGCACACACACACACACACACACACACACACACACACACACACACACACACACACACACACACACACACACACACACACACACACACACGCACACACACACACCCTCACACACACCCACACACACACCCTCACACACACCCACACACACACCCTCACACACACGCGCGCGCGCACACACACACACACACACACACACACACACACACACACACACACACACACACACACACACACACACACACACACACACACACACGTGGTAATGCTTTATTTACAGCTAGCAAAGTCAGGGTATTTCTCCAGAATGGTCTGCAATATACCACTGTGGATAAAATACTTTGCCATTTCTTGAACATTTCTGAGTGAGTTGTTTCTAAATTCATTAATTTGATCACACTCCAGTACATAATGACGCAGGTTGTGACAATAGTCCATCTGGCAAAGTTTACATTTCGTTTGGTCTACATCTGGTGGTGGTGATTTAACCTGCCATAGATACTTATAACCCAGCCGGAGCCGGGAAGTAGTGACATCCAAGAGTCTGCTTATCTTGTTGGATGCACCATAGACTTGTGGCTCCTCCTGCATGATGGAATGATGATAGATGGACTGACTTGTGTCAATCTCCCTAAGTCTTAAGTCAATAAAGTTCATGTGAAGTTCTTTTCGTATTATTGTTCTCAAACTGCTAACTGACAACCCAAGATTGTAATCTACTCCCTCTTTGTAAGCATACAGCTTAGCCAATTTATCAGTTCTATCATGCATCTGAAGACCAATGTGAGATGGATTCTACAGCAAGTGCACTCTGACTCCACTGTCCACAATCTTACCATATCTATGTCTGGCTTCTGACACAAGCATGCCACAATTTATACTTAATGAGTTGAGAGCATTTATGGATGACAGAGAATCAGTTACAATTAAAGTGTCAACCTTAGATACATGGACACATTTGAGTGCAAGGAGTATGGCAAACAGTTCTGTTTGAAGGGTAGAGGCCCAGTTATTGATGCGTGCTCCAATTTCTTTATGAGAGCCATCACTCTGTGTGACAACAGCAGCACTACCAGCTGCACCAGTGGACTGGTGAACAGAACCATCGACGTAAATAATTTGTGAAAGAGTGTTCTGTGTGACTAAGTTATCAATACAGCTTAAGGCATCATGTTTGGCTTCAAGACGAAGCTTTGGTTGTGATTTAAGAAGAGTTTTGGGGGGAAATGGAGGAATGGTAGTTTGGAATGGGGTAATATCCCATGGAGCAGGGAAATGTCTCTGTTGTCTAACTTGATATAGATCAGGTAGCTGGTTCATGCGGAGGTCGGTTCCAGTTTTTTCGATCCATCTGGAAGGATGTTCACCAGTGCTGAGGTAAGTTTGGAGGGCTTCTGTGCTGGGGTTTGAATGGGCTAGCCTAAGCATATTGACCCCAATAAGGATATTTCTTTCAGTAACACGATCTCTAATGCTTGGAATATTAAGTTCTTTCCGCATATTTAAAATTTTGGCAGTATCAGGGCATCCTAGGATGATCCTCATTGCTTCGTTTTGCAGTTTTTCCAGCCCTCCAAGCTTCCAGTCAGACACGAGTGCAAGTAGTGGCGCCGCATAATCAACCAATGATCTAATATAAGCAAGATACATCATTTTCACAATTTTAACATTAGCACCATACCTGGGATGAAAACCTGCCACAACTCTAAGTGCTCTCAGCCTTTCTTTGTATTGGCGACAAAGTCTCGTTACAACAGGTCCAAGTAGTGGAACCTCAAAGCCTAGATACCTGTATCTGCTTACATATTCTAGAAGAGACCCATCATGCAACTGGATCTGACGAACTGTGCCTCTCTGCCGAGGAGGACGCCTGTTGAGTATCTTTGTTTTATCCCCTGAGATTATTAACCCCAGGTCCTGACACGAGGCTAGTACATGATTAAGAATGTTTTGGGTGTTGGAGAATCCGGTTTACCTGGAGTTTACCTGGAGAGAGTTTCGGGGGTCAACGCCCCCGCGGCCCGGTCTGTGAATCATTATGTCATCAGCAAAACTAACCATATAATGATGGGGCTGGCTAGGCATGGCATTAAGTAAGGCATTAATCAAAATGTTGAAAAGGGTGGGACTAAGCACACCTCCCTGTGGGGTTCCTAATTCAAAATCTTTAGTTACACTTCTATGTCCCTGGAACAACACAGACGACTTTCTGTTGGACAGGTAACCTTTAATCCAGCGGAGAAGCCATCCTCCAACATCCATTCTGGCAAGTTCACTAATGATTACATGTCGGTTGGCTACATCAAAAGCGGATTTAAGGTCAAGGAACGTAGTGTATGAGCTGTCAGTGTGCAGAGTGAGAAAGGTAAGATAAGAGATAAGATAAGATAAGATTTCGTTCGGATTTTTAACCCCGGAGGGTTAGCCACCCAGGATAATTCCTTCTATCTTGCACCAACTGAGCCCACGGAAGTCATTGAGATCATAAAGTCACTTAAAAATAACTCGGGGAATCTGTCTCATGTCCCACCATTACTGTACAAGCGAGCGGCCCATGTCCTTTCGCATGCTATTTCATTACTTTTTAACAAGTCAATAGAGACTAGCACCTTCCCGAAACTACTCAAGATGGCAAGGGTTACACCAATACATAAAGGTGGTGACCCTACAGACTTAAACAACTATAGGCCAATATCTAACTTACCACTGCTATCCAAAATCTTTGAGAAACTCGTGCACAGGAGACTGTATTCATTTATAACGGCTCAAAACATACTCAACCCCTGCCAGTTTGGATTCAGGAAAAACAAAAGCACTAATGATGCAATCATAAAAATGCTAGATCTGCTTTACACAGCATTGGAAAACATGGAATATCCACTAGGAATTTTTATTGACCTAAGAAAAGCTTTTGACACAGTAAACCACGAAATCCTACTCCACAAACTTGACCACTACGGTATAAGAGGCCATGCGCTTGCTTATTTCAAATCTTACATTACTAATAGGTATCAGTACGTCACCATTAAAGACACAGCATCAGCAACACGGCCACTTGATACTGGAGTTCCGCAGGGAAGTGTCCTTGGTCCCCTGCTCTTCCTCATATACATCAATGACCTTCCAAACGTATCCCAACACCTGAAACCCATTCTCCTTGCTGATGACACGACTTATGTCATCTCTCACTCTAATCTTGCCACCCTCAACACCATTGTGAATGAGGAGCTGATTAAAATATCGACTTGGATGTCAGCCAATAAACTTACGCTTAACACTGACAAAACTTACTATATTATGTTTGGTAGCAGAGCAGGAGATGCACAAATTAACATTAAGATTGACAACACTCTAATTAACAGAAATAATGGGGGAAAATTCCTAGGCTTATACCTTGACAACAACCTGAATTTCAGCACCCATATCCAGCATATAGCCAAAAAAGTATCCAAAACGGTTGGGATCCTCTCCAAGATACGATACTACGTGCCGCAAAATGCCCTTCTCACACTATACCACTCACTTATTTATCCATACCTCACCTATGCTATTTGTGCTTGGGGATCAACTGCAGCAACACACCTAAAGCCAATAATAACCCAACAAAAAGCTGCAGTAAGAATAATCACTAAATCCCATCCCTGGCAGCACACCCCCCCACTCTTCAAAGATCTAAACTTACTCCCAGTTCAGTACATCCACACTTACTACTGTGCAATCTATATCTACAGGGCCTTAAACTCTAATATCAACCTTGACCTAAAACGCTTTCTTGATAGTTGTGACAGAACCCACAGGCATAACACCAGAAACAAACATCTCTACGACATTCCCCGAGTCCGACTAAACCTTTACAAAAATTCAATGTATGTCAAAGACCCTAAAATCTGGAATACCCTACCTGAGAACTCTAGAACTGCAGACACATTCATCACCTTCAAAACTACCATTAGAAAACATCTTATCTCCCTGATACACCCCGTCAACTAACTACACGAATACCACCTGGTGGTTCACACTTACACTCGCTCACTCATTTGACCATAAACAGAAATATTAATCTCAGTCTTAAAATAATGAATCGTGTGATACTCCAATACTGAAACTATATACTGTGCCAAAACAAAAGCATTCACATTGCTAAACACACAAACTAGTATTTAGTCACTTAGCCATAATACCAACTTACCTCATAATTTGTAATATTTTGTAATATTTTACAATTAAGAATAAAACTAAGTATGCCCGAAATGCCTAGCCATGCTAAGCGTTCTAGTGGTACACTCTGTAATCTCAATTCTACTACATGTAAACCAAACAATAACCAAATTTCTGTAAACTCAGCATTGTAATCCTTATAGAGAATAAACTTTGAATTTGAATTTGAATTTGACTGTCTAACTTATTTCCATTGGGGTCCTTAATCTTGTCCCCCAGGATGCGACCCACACCAGTCGACTAACACCCAGGTACCTATTTGCTGCTAGGTGAACAGGACAACAGGTGTAAGGAAACGTGTCGAAATGTTTCCACCCGCCGGGAATCGAACCCGGGCCCTCCGTGTGTGAAGCGGGAGCTTTAGCCACCAGGCCACCGGGTGGTAATGCAATGATGCACACTCCTTCCATGCATGAAGCCATGCAACCGGGGTGACAAGAATTCCTTAATTCTGTGCATAAGACGATTAAGAATCATCCTTTCGAATGTTTTACACAAGCAGCTAGTAAGGGATATTGGGCGAAATGAGTTTTGTTGATTGGGCTTCGGAATGGGAATAATGAGGCTATTGGTCCATGATTTAGGGAGCTCCCCAGAGACATAACTCATGTTATATAATTCAAGTAAAGGATTACCTGGTACTCGACACAGCAATCTGAGTATGTTGTAAGTAATACCATCCTCACCAGGCGACGTGGAGTTGCCCATAGTTAGTGCTGCATCAAGTTCATAATTAGTGAAAGGAATGTTGCAGTCATCTGCCTTGCTGAGTATAAAGCAAACAAGTCTCTCCCTTGCATCATATTTGTCCATTAATTTCGCCTGTGTGGTACTGGGAAGACTGTCATAGCTAGATGTAGCAGCCCAAGCACTGACTAATTCATTCGCCCTATGCAAGGGATGAGGGTGCGCGATCTGCCCAGTTCTGTTACCCTTAATTCTATTTATGTCCCTCCATGCCAGGCTAAGTGGGGTGTGAGCATTGAGACCATTGACAAATTGTTCCCAGTCTGTTTGCCGCAGCTCTGTCATACGCTCTCTGGCAGCAGCAAGGGCAGTTTGGAAGAGGCTCAGCATTTCAGGGGTACGATGGTTTCTATAGGCTAGGCCTAGTCTGCGAGCAGTACGTTTCAATGTTCGAAGTTTAGAATTATTGTAATAGGTATGATTTTTATAAGACTTATGATTATTATGGAAGTCATTTGGATTTAGCCCTTTCAGGGTCCGTCCCGTAGATCTACGGCTTTATGGTGAGTGTCCAAACCGTAGATCTACGCCATGAGCTCAGCTCACTCTGATAAACTGTGAGTGGTACATTTGGGCCTAGATATGAGAGAATACATCTATGTGGTATGTGTGCACCACATAAAACAGATCCTGCAGCACACTATGTATAATGAGAGAAAAAAACTGAAATCATGATTTTTCGATTAAAACAGCAACTTTGCAGTGTTTTTTCGTATGTTTTTTATAGTTGTATTTGCGATTTCTTGGTCTCATTTGATAGAATGGAAGACATATTACAGAAATAGAGATGATTTTCAATGGTTTTAGGACTGGAAATGGCTTGAAACTGAGCTCAAAGTAGCGGAAATGTTAAATTTTTGCCGATATTCAAGAGTGAACAAACGACCTCACACGTCTAATACACGTCAGCTGGTGGGTCTAATATACATGCACAAATATGGTGATGATATTTATACAATTATTACAGTATTGCATAACAGTAAATCTTCTATTTTTTGGTGTGAATAAAAATTCATTATGTGAATAAAAAATCAAAATGGAATTTATTTGTAAAGTCTCAAAACATAACTAATGAACAGAGGAAATGTTAGTTTAGTGCCAGGAATGCCTACATTGTTTATTCTGGACCCTATTTTGAAATTGGAATATTTTGAACTTTGTGTTAAATTGGCCAAATTAACAATTTCCGATCACTTTATTTTGTAGTTGAAACAGTTGACTTGGCGATTTCTTGTGCTCAATCGATAGAATAGAAGTAATACTAGTGAAATAGCTAAGAATTTGGTTGATTGGAATAATGTAATTGGCCTAAAATGGGAGTCAAAGTCGGCAAAATCGCCGATTCGTAAATATCGCTGACATATCAAAATTCGCGAGAGCATAATTTCGTCAATTTTCCACCAAATTTCGTACTTTTTGTTTTATTACCTTCACAAAAAGATTCTCTACGATTTCATAAGAAAAAATAACAAATTTTTTTTTTTAAAATTCTTGGACACTGGTGCGTGACTCCAGATTTGGGCCTTGGACCCTGAAAGGGTTAGAGTAGTAGGAGGTTTCAGAGGCGGCTCTAAGAAGTTCTGAATACTGCTCACAAGGTCATTGTTAAAAGTCTCGACAGAGGTACACTCATAGGAATTATACCAGTCAGTCACATGTGCAACAAAGTCATCATGTTGATCAGGGGAAACATTAAGACGTTTCCGTTTGAATATCCCACCAGGGAGAATAGTATTACCAATATCTAGAGAGGTTAGCCTTGGGAAATGATCAGACGCTATATCTGTTACAATGGAAGACTCACAGCTGGCAGAAGTAATGTTGAAGCCCAGGCACAGATCAAGGACACCTCCATAGATATGTGTGGGTTCAAGGTCGATAAATTAGACACATGTGCAATAAATTAGACATATGTGCAACTCTTGGGTATCTTTATTGAGGAAACGTTTCGCCACACAGTGGCTTCATCAGTCCATACAAAGGAGAATCTTGAAGAACAGGAGGAGAATGAGGTAATCAGTCCCTCAACCTTGAGTCGATGTGGTCAGTCCATCAATCCATTATCATGACTGTTTAAGAGTGACAACAGTTGATTGCCATTACGATTACCAAACTGAGAGTTTCCAATGCTTTTGTGTCTTGCATTATAATCACCAATAATGAGAGTAGGTTCAGACTGAGCACAAGTTGGGAGCTCCAAGTAATTAAACTTATCAGCAGGAGCGTACAAGTTAAATATGTTGAGAGCAGAGTTCCCAATATAAATCCTAACACCGTGATATTGTAGCCCCTCTGTTTTCTTATGTGCAAGAAGTTGATGGGGAAGTGATTTTTTAATATATAGAACACAAGAATTAGTAGATTTGAGGTTATATGCAACAAACGATGGCAATTTAGGGGGTTGGGATTTTTCAGGGACTCTGCACTCTTGTAGACACACAATATCAATGGATTCAGTGGTTACTTTATGATGCAGGTCAGAAAATCTTTTTCTAAGTGACGCAATATTCCAACTTAAAATGGATAGTTTATACGAGTTTGGTTCCATTATAAAAGTCCAGGGATAGTGGCCCGGTGGCCTGGTGGCTAAAGCTCCGCTTCACACACGGAGGGCCCGGGTTCGATTCCCGGCGGGTGGAAACATTTCGACACGTGTTTCCTTACACCTGTTGTCCTGTTCACCTAGCAGCAAATAGGTACCTGAGTGTTAGTCGACTGGAGTTTACCTGGAGTTTACCTGGAGAGAGTTTCAGGGGTCAACGCCCCCACGGCCCGGTCTGTGACCAGGCCTCCTGGTGGATCAGCGCCTGATCAACCAGGCTGTTGCTGCTGGCTGCACGCAAACCAACATACGAGCCACAGCCCGGCTGATCAGGAACTGACTTTAGGTGCTTGTCCAATGCCAGCTTGAAGACTGCCAGGGGTCTGTTGGTAATCCCCCTTATGTGTGCTGGGAGGCAGTTGAACAGTCTCGGGCCCCTGACACTTATTGTATGGTCTCTTAACGTGCTAGTGACACCCCTGCTTTTCATTGGGGGGATGGTGCATCGTCTGCCAAGTCTTTTGCTTTCGTAGTGAGTGATTTTCGTGTGCAAGTTCGGTACTAGTCCCTCTAGGATTTTCCAGGTGTATATAATCATGTATCTCTCCCTCCTGCGTTCCAGGGAATACAGGTTTAGGAACCTCAAGCGCTCCCAGTAATTGAGGTGTTTTATCTCCGTCATGCGCGCCGTGAAGGTTCTCTGTACATTTTCTAGGTCGACAATTTCACCTGCCTTGAAAGGTGCTGTTAGTGTGCAGCAATATTCCAGCCTAGATAGAACAAGTGACCTGAAGAGTGTCATCATGGGCTTGGCCTGGGTGGCTAACCCTTCGGGGTTAAAAATCCGAACGAAATCTTATCTTATCTTATCTTATTCAATTTCTCAGCAAAATGAAAAAACTTACTAAATAACAAACAGACATAATCAATATCAATATCATCAGTATTATCCTCATCCATGAGTCTCCTAAGTGCACTTCCATTAGTGAGACCTCTAGGGAGTCTTTGTACACAGAGGGCACTGCGCTCTTTGTCTGTGAATGTATAGAAGGTGACACTATCCCTCGCACTCACCTCTCCGCTTTTATTACACTCATCACTATCATCACATGTATCACTTCCCTCATCATTATGACCAGTGATACATACACCATTATCAACAACCGGGTCATCTCCACACTCAGTATCTATCAATACATTACACTCATCAGGTTGACTATCATGATGGTCTTCACTGCCCTTATCATCTTCACTGTGATTGTAAACACCACTATCAGATTCATCGTTTTTGTAATTATTAACACCACTGCAATCATCAGTTTGTTCATCATCACCACACTCATTTTCATAATGGCTGACAATCTGTGGGTTGATGTACTCATTTGCAACCTCTAAGTTTTTCCTCGTGGTGCTCAAGTTGTTGTTTCAAACACCATTGTTGCTTCTCCAGTACTGTTATGTGCAGCTGCATGTTGTGTACCACCCCAGCAAGACTAGCGTCATCTGGAGGTATGAAGTCCCGATCAGCTGAGTCAGGTGTATGACTGACAACTAGGGAGGCCAAGCCCATGATGACACTCTTCAGGTCACTTGTTCTATCTAGGCTGGAATATTGCTGCACACTAACAGCACCTTTCAAGGCAGGTGAAATTGCCGACCTAGAAAATGTACAGAGAACTTTCACGGGGCGCATAACGGAGATAAAACACCTCAATTACTGGGAGTGCTTGAGGTTCCTAAACCTGTATTCCCTGGAACGCTGGAGGGAGAGATACATGATTATATACACCTGGAAAATCCTAGAGGGACTAGTACCGAACTTGCACACGAAAATCACTCGCTACGAAAGCAAAAGACTTGGCAGACGATGCACCATCCCCCCAATGAAAAGCATGGGTGTCACTAGCACGTTAAGAGACCATACAATAAGTGTCAGGGGCCCGAGACTGTTCAACTGCCTCCCAGCACACATAAGGGGGATTACCAACAGACCCCTGGCAGTCTTCAAGCTGGCACTGGACAAGCACCTAAAGTCAGTTCCTGATCACCCGGGCTGTGGCTCGTACGTTGGTTTGCGTGCAGCCAGCAGCAACAGCCTGGTTGATCAGGCTCTGATCCACCAGGAGGCCTGGTCACAGACCGGGCCGCGGGGGCGTTGACCCCCGGAACTCTCTCCAGGTAAACTCCAGGTAAACTCCAGGTAAACAGCTGACTCAGCCAGACAGATGGTGTCAACACCAGCAGCATTACTAGTGTTGATAGTTAGTTTAATATGTTTATTATGCACCCCATACCCATCCTGTGGGGTTGATAGCAGACGTGATCGTGCTCTGTTGATGTATTCCCAGAGTGACTCGCTCAACCATATTGTCTGAGTTCAGGCATGGGTCAGCATTCAGACATGAAGTATCTGGTAGGCCTATTGCCTCATCATGGGGGGTGATGGGTGAGGCGGGAGCCCTGCAGCTGGCGATGTGGGCAGCTTTCGCTCTGCAGTCAGCATGAGCAGCTGTGACTCCTGGAGTCTTACAATTGATACATTCTAATTCAACGGTCTGATGTTTCTTGATCATATCATAGCACTGGTGAGAAGGATGGGCCTTGGCACACACTGCACACCAGTGTGACTTACTAAAGCATTTAAAAGCAACGTGACCCCAGCGCTGACACTTGTAGCATCTACGGTGAGGTGGTTTGTACAAAGCTATTTTGTAACTCCTGTTAAGCGCTGCACGAGAGTAGATATATGATGGTGGAGTCCCTTGGCCAATCCACTCAGCCAATATCAGATCATTAGGAAGTCGACGAGGGTTTGCAACTTGATCTGACAACAGGAATTTAGGATCCAAGTACTTATTGACATTGTGGATAACAATAAGCACTTTAGGTGATCTTGGTGGGGCAGCTTGGAGTTGGATGTTAGCATATTTATGAGTAAGAAGTTTTTCTATGAATGTTGGGTCATTAGTAACAAAAACGTAATTATCCTCGTCATGACGAAAGCGAATCCGAAGGTTTTTTCTGGGTTGTCTAATGAAGCTTCGTAAAACCATCTAAACTTGACAGTGTTAGCAGGGAAATCAAGCCTAACCGTTCTGCAATGGTTGTTGTTGCTCTCGTTGTTTCTTGCAGCAAGCCTCCTTTGAAATCCTCTTTCTTTTTTCAAAGCTCCCTTACTTCTAAAACGCACGAATTCGCCTTCACCATCATTTACTTCGTTCACATCCATAGGTCACTTTTAGTCCATCAGCTGCTTGAGATGGAAGAGTTAGTCTGTTACTTTTGGGTCAGCGAAACCGCCTTTATTCCATAAGAGAGAAGGGACAAGGAAGGAATATTCACCTCGCTAGACACAGGCAATATGGGTGTTGTGGCCTGCGGGTCGCAGTGTGATTTTCAAGGTCATTCACTGGGCCCACAGTCGTCTCGAGAGTTACCAACACTGTACTACTTGTTAAATACTCCAAACCTGCAGCACTTAACACATCTAGCACACGTGTCTTGGAATGACAGACAAATTTTCACTACATAAGAACTACTTCTCACGACACCGAAGGTACGGCCGGAACACTGTAGAACGTTCACAAAGGCATTCTGTAACTTGGCCTTC
Source organism: Cherax quadricarinatus (assembly GCF_038502225.1). Taxonomy (NCBI): domain Eukaryota; kingdom Metazoa; phylum Arthropoda; class Malacostraca; order Decapoda; family Parastacidae; genus Cherax; species Cherax quadricarinatus. Next base: position 6,501,110 of record NC_091295.1, read on the forward strand.
ACTGGCTGGCTTGGAGAGCTGTTTAGCCTGCATCAGCATAAGGTCAGGAACCGACTTTAGGTGCTTGTCCAGTGCCAGCTTGAAGACTGCCAGGGCAACATGGGTTTAGAACAGGTCGCTCCTGTCTGTCTCAACTATTGGATCACTACGACAAGGTCCTAGATGCACTAGAAGACAAAAAGAATGCAGATGTAATATATACAGACTTTGCAAAAGCCTTCGACAAGTGTGACCATGGCGTAATAGCGCACAAAATGCGTGCTAAAGGAATAACAGGAAAAGTCAGTCGATGGATCTATAATTTCCTTGCTAACAGAACACAGAGAGTAGTCGTCAACAGAGTAAAGTCCAAGGCAGCTACGGTGAAAAGCTCTGTTCCACAAGGCACAGTACTCGCTCCCATCTTGTTCCTCATCCTCATATCCGACATAGACAAGGATGTCAGCCACAGCACCGTGTCTTCCTTTGCAGATGACACCCGAATCTGCATGACAGTGTCTTCCATTGCAGACACTGCAAGGCTCCAGGCGGACATCAACCAAATCTTTCAGTTGAACAGTCTCGGGCCCTTGACACTTATTATATAGTCTCTTAACGTGCTAGTGACACCCCTGCTTTTCATTGGGGGAATGTTGCATCGTCTGCCAAGTCTTTTGCTTTCGTAGTGAGTGATTTTCGTGTGCAAGTTCGGTACTAGTCCCTCTAGGATTTTCCAGGTGTATATGATCATGTATCTCTCCCGCCTGCGTTCCAGGGAATACAGGTTTAGGAACCTCAAGCGCTCCCAGTAATTGAGGTGTTTTATCTCCGTTATGTGTGCCCTGAAGGTTCTCTGTACATTTTCTAGGTCAGCAATTTCACCTGCCTTGAAAGGTGCTGTTAGTGTGCAACAATATTCCAGCCTAGATAGAACAAGTGACCTGAAGAGTGTCATCATGGGCTTGGCCTCCCTAGTTTTGAAGGCTCTCATTATCCATCCTGTCATTTTTCTAGCAAATGCGATTGATAGTGTTATGGTTGTTGAAGGTGAGATCCTCCGACATGATCACTCCCAGGTCTTTGACGTTGGTGTTTCGCTCTAATTTGTGGCCAGAATTTGTTTTGTACTCTGATGAAGATTTAATTTCCTCGTGTTTATATCTGAGTAATTGAAATTTCTCATCGTTGAACTTCATATTGTTTTCTGCAGCCCACTGAAAGATTTGGTTGATGTCCGCCTGGAGCCGCTGGGTGTATGGTCACTACTTCTGGAGCAGCAGCTGGGTGTAGGGTCACTACTTCTGGAGGAGCATCTGGGTGTATGGTCACTACTGCTGGAGCAGCAGCTGGGTGTATGGTCATTACTGCTGGAGCAGCAGCTGGGTGTAGGGTCACTACTTCTGGAGGAGCATCTGGGTGTATGGTCACTACTGCTGGAGCAGCAACTGGGTGTATGGTCACTACTGCTGGAGGAGCAACTGGGTGTATGGTCACTACTGCTGGAGCAGCAGCTGGGTGTATGGTCACTACTGCTGGAGGAGCAGCTGGGTGTATGGTCACTACTGCTGGAGGAGTAGCTGGGTGTATGGTCACTACTGCTGGAGGAGCAGCTTGGTGTATGGTCACTACTGCTGGAGCAGCAGCTGGGTGTATGGTCACTACTGCTGGAGCAGCAGCTTGGTGTATGGTCACTACTGCTGGAGCAGCAGCTGGGTGTATGGTCACTACTGCTGGAGGAGTAGCTGGGTGTATGATCACTACTGCTGGAGGAGCAGCTTGGTGTATGGTCACTACTGCTGGAGCAGCAGCTTGGTGTATGGTCACTACTGCTGGAGCAGCAGCTGGGTGTATGGTCACTACTGCTGGAGGAGTAGCTGGGTGTATGATCACTACTGCTGGAGGAGCAGCTTGGTGTATGGTCACTACTGCTGGAGGAGCAGCTTGGTGTATGGTCACTATTGCTGGACTAAATACTAAGTGACAAATACTAGTTTGTGAGTTTAACAATGTGAATGCTTTTGTTTTGGCACAATACATAGTTTCTATATTGGAGTATCACAGGTAAACTTATGACTAGTTTGGAATCATTATTTTATGGTTAGGATACGTATTTATGTGCTTATAGTCAAATGGGTGTGTGTAAATGTGGACCACCAGGTGGTTTTTATGTAGTTAGTTGATGGGGTGTATCAGGGAGATAAGATGTTTTCTAACAGTAGTTTTGAAGGTGTTGAATGTGTCTGCTGTTCTGTTAAGGGTGGTTACTGGGCCAACGCAGATTCATATACATTTTCTCTGAAGCTGTACCGGAGAAAAGGTAATGTTTACCCTCCACTCGACCCCACCCCTTGATAACACATAAACATTGCATGTTTATATGCTATGTAACGTGTTTCTTATAGTATAATTTTGAAGAAAATATCATAGGTGGATTAATGAAAATGTCTATATTAACCTAAAATAAGACATTTAATGTACCCAAGAGTGATTATTATTAAACATACATCGCATATAAACCATACCACGGGCGGGATTGAACCTGCAGTCAGAGTCAAAACTCCTGACCGTCACATTAGCCACTGGACCAGCTAGCCACAATAAGATTTGTCCAACTAGGTATATTTCTACACCATAATAAGGTTAGCATAGGCACCACTGTGACCACAAATGCTAACCTTCCTCAGTTATCGTCTGTTCTGCTTATCGGCCAACTCATTTATCAGCTGGTTTTTCGGCTTCTGGTTATCGGCCATATGGGATGTGTCAACCCACCTCCCACATTCGTGAGTCAATCTGGCTGTGTCTCTGGGCGAGTGAGGACACCTCTGCTCATTCATCCTTTGCTGATGGACCCTCCTTTAATCCTGACTCTCTCATTGACTTCTTGACAATGACTGATTTACTCCACAAACTCTGATGATACCTTTTGCACTCCCCTCAGCCCTTTCTACTTTAATCTCTTGCTGCCCTCTACCCTTTCACCATCCACTGCCCCGTTGTTCTCCGTAACCTATTTACTCATCCATCTCCCTTTTGCCACCTGATACCCTTGCTTCCTTCCTGCCCTGCAGCGCTGTGTAGCCCTTGTGGTTTAGCGCTTCTTTTTGATTATAATAATAATGTTCATTCATCCAAACATCAAGGAAACTAATGTTGTGAAAGGGAGTGTAACAGGCAGGTAGGGTGTGTAGCAGGGAGGCAGGACCCCAGTGGAAATAATCACTGTGTGACTTTTTTGGGTTATCCTAGGTTCTTTACATATATTCATTCATATAGTTTATCTGGACATGATACATAGTTGTACAATTAATTATAGTAGTTGGTTGTACGTGCCAAAAGCCCCTTGTATGCAGAGCATTATAGGCAGGCTTAAAATTAACTTAAAATTAACTAAGCAATGATAGGGTCAATGGTAAAAATTACCGTAATAAATTTACAATACGAAGTATAATTGAGTACAGTAGACCCTCGAGTTTTAGCAGCCTCGACTTTCGTGAAATTCAACCTTCGGCGAGTTTTTTTGGCAAAATTTGGCCTCGAGTTTCATGATTAGACTCGTGTTTCGGCAACCGTCCGGTACCCGTCCGCCCATCACCGCGCACACCAAGCCAGTCTCCCACACCATTCATGCTCAGTGTGCCATTGTTGACTAACACGTGACCATCACCCCGCGGGTTCATACATTTCATAATAATCTATTGTTTTTTGTGCTTGCAACTGCTAAGTCATCATGGACCCTAGGAAAACTAGTGCAAGCCCTTTGTTAAATAAAGTGAGGAACACGATCCAGAGGGATTTTGAAGGGTTTGAGGCAGACCCTGTCCCTGCTGACCCTCTGCCTGTTGTGGAAGGTGTTGTGGCATTGGGCAAATCCATGGGGTTAGAGGTGAGTGACGGGGATGTGGAAGAGTTGGTGGAGGACCACAGGGAAGAGCTAACCACTGACAAACTGCAAGAGCTTCAACTGGAACAGCATCAGACCACAGCCGAGGAACTTGCTTCAGAGGAGGAGGAAGAGTGGATGAGGTGCCTTCTTCAAAGATTAAGGAGAATTGTGCCAAGTGGAATGAGTTGCAAAGTTTTGTTGAAAAGTATCTCCCTGACCAAGCTGAAACAAGCCATATCTGCAACATGTACAATGACAGTGTTGTGTCCCACTTCAGGAAAATCTTAAAGAAACGCCAGAAAAAGACCTCTCTGGACAGATATTTTGTGCGACAGGGGTCCAGTGACCCTCAAGTTGTTCCCAGTGGCATTAAGAGAAGAAGGAAAGTAACCCCAGATAAGGACTTGTTACCTAAAGTCCTAATGGAAGGAGATTCTCCTTCCAAACAATAGTGTACACCTTCCCCCTATCCCCTCCTCCCATCCACCCAGAAGTCTTCAGTAAAGGTAAGTGTAATATTATTATTTTTTATATGCATGTACTTGATTTCTCATTGATTTCAGTATATAAAACTTTATTTAATTTGAAAAAAAAAAAAATACTTTATTTTAATATTTTTGGGTGTCTGGAACGGATTAATTTTATTTCCATTATTTCTTATGGGGAAAATGGTTTCGAGTTTCGTGAATTTCGACTTTCGGCAGGCTCTCTGGAACGGATTAATCACGAAACTCTGGGGTCCACTTTATTTGAAACAATGAAATTTGAACATTTCGATTTTGAAGCATTATAGTTGTACAAATTTGTCGCATTACAATGTATAAGAAACAAGATGATCAATTTACTGTATGTTGTCTTGAAGTTTTAAGATTTAAGTAATTGGGAGATTTATTGGTAATGTTAAATATTAAGTGTTGATTATTTAGTCCTGGGTGAGTAAGTGGTTTTTTAGAAGAGTCTTAAATTGATTTTCAGGCCTGGTTACTTTAGTATGTTCTGGTAATGAATTCCAGATTTTGGGGCCCTTTATGTGCATAGAGTTTTTACACAGTGTGATATGGACATGGGGTACATCAAAAAAGAGATCTGTGTCTTGTGTTATGCTGTAGAAGGGAGGCAGGGAGTGTAGCAGGGAAACAGGGAGTGTGGAAGGGAGGCAGGGAGTGTTGCAGGGAAACAGGGAATGTGGAAGGGAGGCAGGAAGTGTAGCAGGGAAACATAGAATGTGGAAAGGAGGCAAGGAGTGTAGCAGGGAAGCAAGGAGTGTGGGAGGGAGGGAGGGAGTGTAGCATGGAGGGAGTGTAGCATGGAGGGAGGGAGTGTAGCATGGAGGGAGGGAGTGTAGCATGGAGGGAGGGAGTGTAGCATGGAGGGAGTGTAGCATGGAGGGAGGGAGGGTAGTAGGCAAGCAGGGAGTGTAGCAGGGAGGCAGGGAGTGTAGCAGGGAGGCAGGGAGTGTAGTAGGGAGGCAGAGAGTGTAGCAGGGAGGCAGGAGTGTAGCAGGGAGGCAGGGAGTGTAGCAGGGAGGCAGGGAGTGTAGCAGGAAGGCAGGGAGTGTAGCATGGAGGGAGTGTAGCATGGAGGGAAGCATGGAGTGTAACAGGGAGGCAGGGAGTGTAGCATGGAGGGAGGGATAGTAACATGGAGGGAGTGTAGCAGGCAAGCAGGGAGTGTAGCAGGGAGGCAGGGAGTGTAGCAGGCAAGCAGGGAGTGTAGCATGGAGGGAGGGAGTGTAGCATGGAGGGAGGGAGTGTAGCAGGGAGGCAGGGAGTGTAGCAGGCAAGCAGGGAGTGTAGCATGAAGGGAGGGAGTGTAGCATGGAGGGAGAGGTGTAGCAGGCAAGCAGGGAGGCATTGAGTGTAGCAGGCAAGCAGGGAGTGTAGCACAGAGGGCATGTAGCATGGAGGGAGGGAGTGTAGTAGGCAAGCAGGGAGTGTAGCAGGGAGGCAGGGAGTGTAGCAGGGAGGCAGGGAGTGTAGCATGGAGGGGGAGAGTGTAGCATGGAGGGAGTGTAGCATGGAGGGAGTGTAGCATGGAGGGAGGGAGTGTAGCATGGAGGGAGTGTAGCAGGCAAGCAGGGAGTGTAACAGGGAGGCAGGGAGTGTAGCATGGAGGGAGGGAGTGTAGCATGGAGGGGAGTGAGTGTAGCATAGAGGGAGGGAGTGTAGCAGGCAGGCAGGGAGTGTAGTAGGGAAGCAGGGTGTAGCAGGGAGTGTAAGAAGGCAGGGAGTGTAGCAGGCAGGGAGTGTAGCAGGCATGCAGGGAGTGTAGCAGGCAGGGAGGGAAGTAACCCCAGAGGGCTTTGATACCTGAAGTCCTTATGGAGGGGGATTCCCCTTCCAAACAATAATCAATCCTCCCCTCTCCTCCCTGTCTTCCATAAGCCAACAAGTCTTCAATAAAGGTATGTAATAGTGATTTAACCCTTTGACTGTTTCAGGCCCCTCTCTGAAACTGTCATTCTATGTCGCCAAATATTCAAAAAAAAAAAATTATTTTTTCTTATGAAAATGTTAAGATTATTTTTCTGGGTGTTTTAGTCCAAAAAAAAAAAAATTTTGCCATCGGTACTTACCGAGATATAGAGCCGTGAGGTTTGAAGAAAATGAGCCGCGTATGGCAACAGCGGCGACTGCCGCTCACCCGGTAAACTTTAGTTTACTTGTAATTGAAGGTTTTTTGTTTTTTTTCACTATTTTATTTTTTCACATAACTTATGTGGCCTATGAGACCAAAGTAAGGTGCAATGTACATATATACACTCGTTGTATACAACACAATAAGCACACAAACATAATTATCAATATATTGTTTACAAAACTTGTTTACAAAAACAAACAAACAATCATCCTCCTCCTCCTTCTCCTCCTCCTCCTCCTCCTCCTTCTCCTCCTCCTTCTCCTCCTCCTTCTCCTCCTCCTCCTCCTCCTCCTCCTTCTCCTCCTCCTTCTCCTTCTCCTCCTCCTTCTCCTTCTCCTCCTCCTTCTTCTCCTCCTCCTTCTCCTCCTCCTTCTCCTCCTCCTCCTCCTCCTCCTCCTTCTCCTCCTCCTCCTCCTCCTCCTCCTTGTCTTGTGTGCGAGTGTGTGGCTTATAATTGTTTTGAGTCAGAAGTCGGCAGCTGTCAAAGTGACATATTGTCTCATTACTCACTCCCCCTCCTGCCTGTCAAAACAATGGGGTTGGATGCTGCTTCCCCCCCTCCATTCTATCTAATTATCTTTCTCCCTCATTCTATATCTTTCAATCTGTATCTCTTTCTATCTGTCTGCCTATCTCTGTCTCACAGGTACACATAAATACAAGTATACATAGTGTAAATTACCTAGGATAACCCAAGAAATCCAGACAAAGTGCTATACTCTGCTTGAAGATGTGAGTAAACGTGATGACACAGTCTTGTGGCTCTCTCTGAGACAGAGAGCTAGATGGACAGACAGGGAGCTTGACAGACAGACAAATAGACAGACAGAAATGTTTGTGTACCAGCAAAAACAAAGGGAGGGGGATGGTCATGTAATATTTCCTTATCAGCTCTACCCTCGTTTACGCTCATCAAAGTCAGCTCTTATCAGATGTTATCTCCCCTTATCTTGTCACTGTCATGGGGTGGACTTTTTTTTTCTTGCTTCAAGGGAACAATATTATTACATCTTCTTCTTCTTCTTCCTCCTCCTCCTCCTCTTCTCCTCCTCCTCCTCCTCTTCCTCTTCCTCCCCTCCTCCTCCTCCTCCTCCTCTTCCTCCCCTCCTCCCCCTCCATTGCTTTTGGTCTCAAACTCCTCCAAATCATGAAATTGATCTTCACTGACACTTCCATCTATGTTAGAGCATCACTTGGGAAGAGAAGAGTCCCAGATTTGCTGGGGAATCACATATTTCTTACCGCTAGACATGCTGAAAATGGACAACTGAAATGGCATTCCCACAATGCACCACTGGCTCCCCAATTTTTTTTTATATGGTGCACACTGACCATGGAGACCCATTCTCTCACATGTGGGCCTACCAGCTTTCTCTTGCTTGATTTGAAGCTGCTAGAATTTATGCGTATAAATACGTCAGAAACATTGGCTCGTAAGATGTATTTATACGTCGGAAACAGTCAAAGGGTTAAATGTTCATTTATTTATTTAGTTCTCTATAATTAATCTTTAAAAAATGTATTTTTTGTTAATATTTTTGGGTGTCTGGAATGGATTAATTGTACGTATTTACATTAATTCTTATGGGAAATATTATTTTGGTTTTAGGCCGACCTTCTGGAATGGATTACGGCCGATAACCGAGGGTACACTGTATATTAATGTAAAACAAGACCTTTATTGTGCCCAAGAGTGAGTCACAAATGTATGAGCGGCCCAGGTGGATGCGTCTGGTACCGTCAATTTCCGAGCTGATGTACAAAACCTGGAGGGAAATTTCGCTGAAAAAAGCGCTTGAAATCTGACTTGTACGATTTCCGCACCGGCTGAAAACCGAGGGTCAACCGTATATAGTGGTTGAGGTTTGGTCATAGGTGGATAGCTTACTTGGTAGTAGGTGAGTATGGCAAAGAAAGCATGGACTTGAATAGTTATTTGATAGATTTATGCACAGCCTTTGTGTTGTGAGGTATCTGCACACTATGCTTTGTAGTAAGCCAGGCTAGATTATTATAATCAAAAAGTGCTAAACCACAAGGGCTATACAGCTAGTCAGGCTAGAAAACCTGGTTATACAGTGGACCCCCGCATAGCAATATTAATCCGTGCAAGAGAGCTCATTGTTATGCAAAATTATCGTTATGCGAATGAATTTTCCCCATAAGAAATAATGGAAATCAAATTAATCCGTGCAAGACACCCAAAAGTATGAAAAAAAATTTTTACCACATGAAATATACATTTTCCTACACACAAAGAGAAGGATACATGCACAATAGTAGAGTAGTACATGCACAATATATATTGTGCATGTACTACTCTACTAAATGAAGAATAAATGACACTTACCTTTATTGAAGATGCAGCAATGACTGATGAGACACTGTGTCCTGGGAGTGCCACACCAACAACAGTGCTACAGCAGCAGCAGCAGCAGCAGCAGCAGCAGCAGCTGACAGTGCTACAGCAGCAGCAGATGATGCTACAGCAGCAGCAGACGATGCTACAGCAGCAGCAGACGGTACTACAGCAGCAGCAGACGGTACTACAGCAGCAGCAGCAGCTGACGGTGGTACAACAGCAGCAGCAGCTGACAGTGCTACAGCAGCAGCAGACGATGCTACAGCAGCAGCAGACGATGCTACAGCAGCAGCAGCAGACTGTACTACAGCAGCAGCAGCAGCTGACGGTGGTACAACAGCAGCAGCAGCTGACAGTGCTACAGCAGCAGCAGACGATGCTACAGCAGCAGCAGATGATGCTACAGCAGCAGCAGACGGTACTACAGCAGCAGCAGCAGCTGACGGTGGTACAACAGCAGCAGCAGCTGACAGTGCTACAGCAGCAGCAGACGATGCTACAGCAGCAGCAGACAATGCTACAGCAGCAGCAGACGGTACTACAGCAGCAGCAGCAGCTGAGGGTGGTACAGTAGCAGCAGCAGCTGACGGTGCTACAGCAGCAGCAGCAGCTGACAGTGCAGCAGCTGACGGTGGTAAAGCAGCAGCAGCAGCTGTACCACCAATAGTAGCGATGGGTGATTGGGGTTTATTATACAACCTGGCCAGCTCGGAGACACGCACTCCACTTTCATACTTATCAATGATCTTTTTCTTCATCTCTATAGTAATTCTCACCCTTATTGCTGTAGGGTTGGCACTAGAAGCTTTCTTGGGGCCCATGGTCACTTATTTTGCAGATAAAATCACCAAAAACACTGTAATAATACGAAATGTTCCAATTGTATGCTTGGATGTTACCGCGGAGGCTGGCTGGTAAACAATGCCACCGGCGGAACATGTGAGCGTGGCTCAGGCCGCACATAGACGCGTCTCAGACGAACAGCGTTGAGCGGGTTTTTTAGCGGTATGCGAGGCAAAATCTTGGCGATAAAATGTAGCGGTATGTGGATTTAACGTTATGTAAGGCCAATGGTATGCGGGGGTCCACTGTATTTGTATTATTATAATCAAAAAGAAGCGCTAAGCCACAAGGGTAGATACTGCAAATTGTGGAGCAAAACTCCCATGCTGCTGTTATTTTCCATTCTTCTTCATGTTACCAAAGGGCCACCCAGCATGTTCGAAGTTAATCCAGTTCCATTTCACAATAATGTCAAAACAGGACTGATAATGATCCCTTTTCTTCTGCCTAGGTAAAATTTCCTCAGTAATGAGGATAAGTGGAGAGGGAGAGGTTGTGGGGTATGTAGATTCTGAGGAAGGGGACAAGAGGTACAATTCCTCAAATTTAGAGCTTCACTATTGTTATGAGACTATGGGACCAACACATATTGATGTATATAAGTAACAGTTACTCTGGAATACCCAATTATATTGAACTAATGGGGGCACGACTGCTTAAATGTATGGCTGTAAGGCAGCCGAGTCAAGCCTGCTTTTTCTCAGTATAATAGATTATACCATATTATTATTATTATTACAATCAAGGGGGAAGCGCTAAACCCGGAGGATTATACAGCGCCTGGGGGGGGGGTGTGGAAGGCATTCAGGCTTAATTTGGGGAACTGGAGCACAGATCCAGATTATACCATAGACACACAAACAATTTAAATAAGTAGTTTATAAAGTTGTATTTCTTTTTGTAAAAGTAAATAAGGTGTGGTAGAATTGTGGTAACTAGAGAATTGTGCTTGGCAACAGTCTTCTGTTGTTTTGGTGGGTGTGGGAGGAACTTAGCTAGGCCTCTCTCTCGCTCTCCTTGGTGGCTTTAACCCTTTCAGGGTCCGTCCCGTAGATCTACGGCTGGTCGGTGAGTGTCCAAACCGTAGATCTACGCCAAAATTCTAGCGCCGTCAAATTTAGCGCGAAAGCGCTCATAGGCCTACATATGAGAGAATGGGTCTGCGCGGTGGGTGTGCGCCATAAACAAAAAATCTAGGCGCCTGCATAGCATTGTGGGAACGCCGGCTCAGTTTCCCTTGTTCACCATGTCTCGTCGCAAGTCAGCTCTCACTCCCCGGAAAATTGGGACTCTCCTCTTCCTGTCTGATAGTTCTGACACTGATGGAAGTGGAAATGAAGACGAATTCTACGGCTTTGATGAGTTAGTGACCGAAAATAATGACCAGGATATCGATAATAGTGCAGAAAACCCCGACGATCCTCGACCTTCTACCTCTGGTGTGGGCACTCGTGACTCACGGTCGGTTGTTCCTAAACGTAAGAGAAAACTAATATTTTCCCGTGGCCTGGCCTCTGACTTCAGTAATGACGATGATTCTGACGTGGATTGTGATTTTATTGCGCTCGACGATCATTCGAGTAGTGATAGTGAGGAAACATATTCACCAGTGAAGCGTCGGTATGTGCGCCGCCGCATGCGCTCGGGTAGTGTACCCTATGCTATGCCCAGGGGACGGAGTACATCCCGTAGTACATCCCGGAGTACATCCCGTGGCCCTACACCCGTTTTAGGTAGTGATAGTGAGGATGATGTGGCTACACTTGGCATGGATGGGCCACAGACATCAGTGGATGGTGTTAGTGGGGCTGGTGGTGGTAGTGGCACCGCCATGCGTGACTCGCTGTGCCACGCGGGAACCCACGCTGCTGACTCGTCAGTTCAAGGACAAAGCGGAGCGTCACCCACCAGCCCGCCACAACCACCCGTACAACCAGCCTATGATGTCCAGTATCCACCAGCAAACCGTATCTGGGATTGGCAGCAAAATCCCAATTTTGTTCCCAGCCCTCACCACTTTGATGACTCGCAAAGTGGAATTCTACCTACCTGTCCCCTTGGAACCACGGCCAATGAACTGGAATTCTTTGAATTATTCTTTGACCAGCCATTGATGGAAACTATTGTCAGGGAAAGTAATAAGTATTTTCAGTACACCATGGCAAATACGATCTTATCACCACAGTCAAGACTACACAGGTGGAAAGAGACGACTGTTGCAGAAATGTATTTGCTTTTTGCAACAATAATGCTTATGCCTCACGTCTATAAGCATAATATAAAAGCATACTGGTCCACAGATCGGCTAATTTGTACCCCATCCTTCAGTGAAATAATACCAGTGAACAGGTTTATCTTACTCTTACGTATGTTGCACTTCTCTGACAAAACCAGGCCTGACAGAAGTGACAGGTTATACAAGATTAGAAATGTTTTCATGTATCTCAAACAAAAGTTCAGGATGTACTTTTATCCATTCAAGAATCTTGTAATTGACGAGTCTTTGATTTTGTTCAAAGGTAGACTGTCATTCAAGCAGTATATACCGAGCAAGAGGAACCGCTTTGGTATAAAATTGTTTGTACTCTGTGATTGTGACAGTGGCCTGGTGTTGGATATTGTTGTATACACGGGTAGTAAAACATTGAAAGATACCAAGATGTTATTGGGTATATCAGGTGACGTAGTGAGAAACATGATGGCACCTTATCTTGGTAAGGGCCATACATTATATACCGATAACTGGTACACAAGCCCATTACTCAGTGATTTCATGCGAGTGAACAAGACAGATGTGTGTGGCACAGTGCGTTCTAATCGTAAACATATGCCCAGGCTCAACGCAGGTGTTCGTGGTGATGACGTGCAGGTGTTTACTGCCAATGACATCATGGCATTACGGTGGCATGACAAACGAGATGTCACATTGTTGACAACCATTCACCGTAATGAAATGCAAGACAGTGGCAAAGTTGATCGAGTGACTAATGAACGTATTCGAAAACCAGTGACAGTGATTGATTATACACAAAACATGCGCTTGGTTGACAAGTGTGACATGCAGATTGGTTTTGTTGACTGTGTTCGTAAGAGTTACAAGTGGTACATGAAACTTTTCTTCCATCTCATGGACATTTCAATGCTGAATGCATATAATATGTACCAAATAAAGACTGGTAACAGACCACCGTATGGTGAATTTTGTTTGTCTGTTGTCAGACAACTCATAATGAAGTACCAGGTAACAACACCTGCAATACAACATGGTCCTCGAATTCATCACAATATACCCAAGCGTTTGAGAAGAGAAGGTGATCATTTCATAATACAGCTTCCTTCAACTCAAAAGAAATTTGCTCAGAAGAGATGCATTGTCTGTGCACAAACAAAACGACGGCAACAAAGACGCAAAGACACTCGGTTTATGTGTGAGGAATGTAAGGTGCCTCTGTGCATGGTGCCTTGTTTCAAGGAGTTCCACAAGCTCCAGCAGTTCTAAAACCATGTCCAGTGATTGTAAATATGTAAATATATGATAGAACATTAGTATTATACAATATTTGTGCATGTTTATTGTAATAAACAACAGTGGTAAACAATAATATGATAATAACTTTAGTGCGGTTATTGTGTTCAATACAGTGAGTTTATATATATATAAATTATATACAGTATTGGTCTCTCAGGCCCCAAATGTTAGTAGGAATAGAAAAAAATTGGAAAAGAAAAGAAAAAACAACTAAAACAACAAAATAATCTAATACGCGTATGTGGAATTCGTCGATGTTGCCACCACCACATCATTTTCTACAAACTTCTTGGCACTGTATCTCGGTAAGTACTGATCAGATTCTAATTTTTTTTGTTTTATTACCTTCACAAAAATATGCTCTTTAATTCTGTAAGAAAAAATAATTTTTTTTTTTTTCAAAATTTCTTGGACACTGGTGCGTGACTTCAGATTTTGGCCTTGGACCCTGAAAGGGTTAAACTGGTAGGACCTCTGGGTCCTTCTTTTTATTTTTTGGGCATTATGTGTGCCCCAGGGGTAAGTTTTATACCTTAAGTTGTAGCCATCATACCCAGGGTGACTATGGTGTGTCAAAACACTGGCTAGTCCAGAGAAAAGAAGGACAAATTGCTCAGATGCACCATGTAGGCTGTCCTAGAAGAGCAGCTAAGGGGTGTGCAGGCTTATGTTTTGTATATTGTATATTCTGTATATCTTTCTTTCAGCACACCGGCCGTATCCCACCAAGGCGGGGTGGCCCAAAAGGAAAAATGAAAGTCTCTCCTTTTACATTTAGTAATACATACATGAGAAGGGGTTACTAGCCCCTTGCTCCCGGCATTTTAGTCGCCTCTTACAACACGCATGACTTACGGAGGAAGAATTCTGTTCCACTTCCCCATGGAGGTAAGAGGAAATAAACAAGAACAAGAACTATTAAGAAAATAGAAGAAAACCCAGAGAGGTGTGTATATATATGCTTGTACATGTATGTGTAGTGTGACCTAAGTGTAAGTAGAAGTAGCAAGACGTGCCTGAAACCTTGCATGTTTATGAGACAGGAAAAATGGACACCAGCAATCCTACCATCACGTAAAACAATTTTGTAATATTAGTTTAAATAACTTGTGAAGAGGGCTGGAGAAAGGATTTCAGACACTGAGGAGGATCAAATATGAAAGTATTACTCTAGACTGATAAGGCCTTAATGTAAAAGCTACCCCCCACACTTAAACATGTAGTAAGAACCATACTATCAAAGTATACAGGACAACAGCGTAACAACTATGCCAAGGGGGCCCCTCTTTTCAAGGAGTTTCAATATCAGAAGCTATGCCAGATGGTCTCTGGGTGTCACAAGGTCATCTAGCATGTCTTATGATAATCCAATTTCCAGCAGGAACTGTATTATCTTAAGACATGCTAGATGATAGTAACAACTTTGTGGCACAGCCATGAAGTCATTACTATCAAAAGTGGTTAGAACAGGGCTGATAATGCTCCCCTACAGGGTGGGTAAAGAAAAACAAGTGATATTTGTGATATTTATTTGAATCAATGACATATATTTGAATCTTCCAAATAGTTTTATATATACATTTATATGACTTTGGTTCTTTTGAGATGGTGATTTGTACCTTCAACACACATCTTGATCTATGTTTAAAGCCCAACTACATTTATTCACACTTAGTTTATTAACTATATGAAACATTGCCAAAAACTGAAGGGAATAGTTGCAGTCAAACTTGTGTATTACTGTTAGAATCATACAGATAGCATGCTGTATTCTTTATGAAGTGATATATGTATAATACTTTTAAAAAGTAATAATGGGGATTACAAATCTAAACAAGAATTCATAACCATCTTCAGAAATATGTTATATTTTACATATTAAAACAGTAGACCATCAGTTAACATGTAATGTTAACACTTTCTGCATTAACAGTTTCAAAATTATAAATTTTCTTTGGTGAACACACTGTATTACTCAGTTTACTTAGCAGCGAACACGTAGGGGAAAATGTGGCACAAGCAAAGTTCTGTCCCCTCCATTTTGCAATGCTCTGAAAGCCACATATAAAACCACTATCAGTTATTTGGAGGCCAAACTAGTCAGCATGGACTAGTTTGAGTTCCAGAGGAATTATTTTCTGACTGATTGAAGTACAGTGGACCCCCGCATAACGATTACCTCCGAATGCGACCAATTATGTAAGTGTATTTATGTAAGTGCATTTGTACTTGTATGTTTGGGGGTCTGAAATGGACTAATCTATTTCACAATATTTCTTATGGGAACAAATTCGGTCAGTACTGGCACCTGAACATACTTCTGGAGTGAAAAAATATCGTTAACCGGGGGTCCACTGTACTTTATTCCCAAAGTCATGTTTTACCTGCGCAGCAAGTGAAACATGACTTTACTCTTGATAATTCCTGAACTCATGTTTCATCTGCACTGCAGGTAAAACATGACTTCTCTTTTGATAATTCCTGTACTCATCCAGAAGTTTGAGTAGATGTGCATCTACAAAAAAATTCATTTTTACCACCAAATAAAATACCTTTAATTCCACTGGATTGTGGAATTATTAGGACATTTAAGTGAAACTACACAAGAAAAGTGAAACAAAAACTTGTTGCTTGAAGTGCCAAACTTTTGGCATTAATCGAACACAGTCAGCAAACCCAATCTGCATGTCACATTTGTCCACTAAGCGCATATTGAGGTTGTAATCCATCACAGCTGCAGGTTTTACAATAGGTTCTTTGGTCTCTCTATTCTGCTTGCCAGTCTCTACCATTTCGTGTCGGTGAACTGATGTCAGCAGTGTGACATCACGTTTGTCATGCCACCGAAATGCCATGATGTCATTGGCAGCAAACACCTGCACTTCACCTCTACGACTGCCAGCTTCGAACCTAGGCATATGTTTACGACTTCTACGCACTGTGCCACACACATCTGTCATGTTCACTCGCAAGAAATCACTGAGTATAGGGCTTGTGTACCAGTTGTCAGTATATAAAATATGCCCCTTACCAAGATATGGCTCCATCATTGTTCTAACCACATCACCAGAGATACCCAGTAACTTCCTGGTATCTTCCATTGTTTTACCGCCAGTGTACACAATTATATCCAAAACCAGACCAGTTTTGCAATCACACAGAACAAATAACTTTATACCAAAGCGTTTCCTCTTGCTTGGTATATACTGCTTGAATGAGAGTCTTCCTTTGAACAAAATCAAAGACTCGTCAATAACAAGCTTCCTGAAGGGATAAAAATACATACAGCACTTTTGTTTCAGGTACATAAACACACGTCTGATCTTATATAACCTGTCGCTTCTGTCAGGCCTGGTTTTGTCTGAAAAGTGTAACATACGTAACAGTAACACAAATCTATTCACTGGTATAATGTCACTGAAAGCAGGGGTTGAAATCAGGCGGTCTGTCGCCCAGTATGTGCTGACACTATGCTTATACACATGTGGCATAAGCATTATTGTGGCAAAGAACA
This sequence comes from Cherax quadricarinatus, assembly GCF_038502225.1. NCBI lineage: Eukaryota > Metazoa > Arthropoda > Malacostraca > Decapoda > Parastacidae > Cherax > Cherax quadricarinatus. The sequence goes on from NC_091295.1 coordinate 6,517,863, forward strand.
GATACATCTCTGCCACAGTTGTGTCCTTCCACTGGTGTAGGCGTGATCTTGGTGAAAGCATAGTGTTTGCCATGGTGTACTCATAGTATGTATTGCTTTCCCTGACAATAATGTCCATCAGGGGTTCATCGAAGAACAACTGAAAGCATTCCAATTCAGTGGGATTGTTCCCAAGTGTACATGATGGCCGTATTCCACTTTGTCCTTCATCAAAGTCATGGGGATTGGGAACAAACTCGTCATCTTGATGCCAATCCCAGATGCGGTCAGCTGGTGCGTTCTGGATATTGTAATGTCGTTGTGGTTGTGCAGGTTGTGGTTGTGGTTGTGAGAGTGTGGGGTCGGCCGAAGCAGGTTGTAGTTGTGCAGAGTCAGCAGCGCGGGCACTAGCGTGGCCCGCTGCTGGTGTCACATGACTCATGGCACCGTCACTATCACCACCACCGCCTGCTGCCTCACTCACATCATTTATACCCATCGTAACAATATCGTCATCTTCACTATCAGGACGTGGTGTAGGGCCACGGGATGTGCTCCGAGATGTACTCCTTCCTCTTGGAAGAGCATATGGCACACTACCAGACCGCATGCGACGTCGTACATACTGCCGTTTCACTGGGGAATATTCACCCTCACTGTCACAATTAACACTGCAGATGCCATCAGCTACATCAAAAGTGAATGGAATGAAGTGACCAAATCAACAACCTTTTAACATATGGTCATCAAAATATTTGAATGCACTCCTAGTATATTATACAATGGCCCCTCTTAAGACCTTTTTTACTTGTGACTTAATTACTCATGAGTTTGCAAACCATTGGGGCACACACTTTCCCTGGTCTAGAAGAACATGGCTTCACATCTTGACTCCTTATTCCTCTTGGGAAAGCATTAGGGCTATCAGGATGAGAAAAAGCTGCTCTACTGGCTCATGACAATCTTTATTCCTGTGCACTGATTAGGTTCTGCAAGGCTCAAAGTAGGCCTAAAAATGTACCCCATTCAGGGTAGAGGAATGCTAAAGGGTTAAAAGCAAGCTGGGAAAAGTTATGGCTTAGTGTAGTGACTACTTTCACTGGTTTTCCCCTCAGTTGAGCTAGGTCAAGGAAACTGCTCAGCTGGCAAGGAATTTGATGGTACAGTGGCACCCCGAGTTTCGGCCATAATTTGTTCCAGAAGGCTGTTCGAGTGCCGCTACTGAACAAATTTGTTCCCATACGGAATAATGTAAATTAGATTAGTCCATTTCAGACCCCCAAAAATGCACTTACAAAAGCACTTACAATAATACACTTTACATAATTGTTCGAGTTGGGAGATGTACGAAACTTGGGGTACCACTGTATGCAGGAAGATGTAATAAAGTGTTAAGTGAAGAGAAAGAAATTAGTCCAAAGGAAATATTGGCAGAGGTGAGTGCCCTGATACAAGGAAGGCAGTTTAGTGATGATGTGGAAGAACCTAAAAAAAAAGCTAACATTGTAACATTTACTTGATCAGTTCCAAATTATTGGTAAAACTGCAAAATTTTTAACTGAAGAAGACCCTGACAAATCTACAAGCACTACTATGAAACGAGGTCCAGAGCAGCTGGTGATTAAATATATCAAAAGATTGCCTTACCATCAGCTGTATAAAGTACTGGAGGGTAAAACAGGCCAAAAGTATAACAGAATTCTTAAGTTCCACAATACACTTATCAATATCAGTGTAAGAACCTCAGCCGACAATCTACAACCTGTCACATTAGCCCAGTAGGGTTACACCTTCCCTCTCTGCTCCTTTTAAAATAATTGATATACATCAGCAACCAGATTTTAAGGTAAGAAATGTTATTTATTTAACCTTTGTGGCTATAAGTATTATATTAACTACATCAATTTAAAATTACACCATTATCATTTTTTAAACAGTTTAAAAACCTACACAATTTTTTTTGTGTGTATGGAATGCAACCGCATTTTTTCCACGTGTTCTTCAATTTTTTGAATACGTTCCACTGTTAGGAACATAACTATTGTGTTTACTGAGGGTCAACTGTACATAAAATAATACAAGTGTTAATAAAGTCCATATTACTTTCTAATCAATGAAACATAAGATATAAAATAACATATATAATGTTCTTAATTAAAGAAAGTAAACTACACAAACACTATATAAAATTTTTTTGAAACTTAAAACAGCCTTATTTGAATTTATTTAAAAATCTGAAAACAAAGACATTTTGCCATTTAATACAAATTATGTTGAAACTATAATATATAACCAACACAAACAATTTAATAAGAAAAAATCAGATATGAATCCAGGGACAATAAACTATCTATGCACACCGACTTGAAGTTGTGTTCATATCCATAATTATGGTCATGGAATGATAAACTGTTGTATGAAAAAATGAAAACCAATAAACAGAAGAAAGAATGTACAAGCATCACATCAAACTCATCGCAGATTTCTTTTAACTGGCATCGTTCCATTGGTAGCAAAGTTTTTATCTTGTACCCACATTTACAACTACAATTACTATGTACATTATTTACAAATGTGTTTACAAGAGAAGTTATTTTCACACATTGTTTCACTAACATTAGACCCTGATTTAGAAGTTAATCCTTAAACTGTCCAAACGTAGATCTATGTTCACGTGGGAAGAGCTCTGAACATAGATCTACTTTTTTTTTTACATGCTTTCTTATGTAAAAAATGTAAGAGCGCTACACACGTGAATGTAGATCTACGTTTGGACAGTTTAAGGGTTAAAATATATAAAGTACATAAGAAAGTAAAGTGTCAAATGGAAAGTTTTATTGTACTGTAAACCCTTGCTTTAATGGACTGGTGTAATGAACTTAAATTATGGGCAGAATCTCTGGTTAAAATACTTTTAGCTCATTTATTTTCAATATTTGTTGTAATATATCTGTAAATTGTGCATGCATTATTATATTAGGTGTACAATAGTTTAGTGCTGTTTATTGCTAGTTTTAACATTATTCGGATTTAAGAGACACTTGGGAGAATCCTTCCTATTAGTCTGCTTTATCAAGAGTTTACTGTATATGAATTGTTCCATTTAAAAAGTCAAGCAATTATTAATTATACATTATTATTATTATTATATTCAGAGCACAGTGGTGTGCCAAGGTAGTTAGGAGCCTTCCAGTGTGAATATTCAATTATCTAAATATTACTATTATTATTATTATTTGTTTCAATGAAGTGAAAAAAATGTATATTTTTAAAAGAAAAATTTGTATATTTCCAAGTGAAAAAAATGTATATTTCCAAGTGAAAAAATGTATATTTCCAAGTGAAAAAATGTATATTTCCAAGTGAAAAAATGTATATTTCGAAGTGAAAAAATGTACATTTCCAAGAGAAAAAAAATGTATATTTCCAAGTGAAAAAATAACAACAACAAATTATCAAATTACTGTGAAGTTCATTTGGAGATGGCTTTAGGGATGAGTGCCTCCATGTGCTGGTCCCAGACCCAACCTCCCAGTGGATGGCATGATCAATCAGGCTGTTGATACTAGCTACATGCTGTCCAATATATATACCAGAGTACACCTGATAAGGAGTGACTTAAGGAGATTATCTTGTTCTTCTTGAAGACAACTTGAAATCTGTTGGTGTCACACTTGTGTATGAAGAATCAGTATTGAAAATATCTACTAAATATCAATATAATATACATCTAATATAATGTACATCTAACCAATGTTTGCAACTGTGTGAATTACAGGTGTCTGCATTTCAGTTTCATAATACAAATGTGTAATGAAAATTAATATGATCATGAACAAGTGCCAAACCTGTAGCTGGAAGCTAATGGCAGTAAATAATTTAGTCCTAATTAATTCCTTTGTATAAAGGCAAAGGGGACAAAAGAGTGCAAAAATTATAGGGGGATAAGTCTGTTGAGTATACCTGGCAAAGTGTATGGTAGAGTTATTATTGAAAGAATTAAGAGTAAGACGGAGAATAGGATAGCAGATGAACAAGGAGGCTTTAGGAAAGGTAGGGGGTGTGTGGACCAGGTGTTTACAGTGAAACATATAAGTGAGCAGTATTTAGATAAGGCTAAAGAGGTCTTTGTGGCATTTATGGATTTAGAAAAGGCATATGACAGGGTGGATACAGGGGCAATGTGGCAGATGTTGCAGGTGTATGGTGTAGGAGGTAGGTTACTGAAAGCAGTGAAGAGTTTTTACGAGGATAGTGAGGCTCAAGTTAGAGTATGTAGGAAAGAGGGAAATTATTTCCCAGTAAAAGTAGGCCTTAGACAAGGATGTGTGATGTCACCGTGGTTGTTTAATATATTTATAGATGGGGTTGTAAGAGAAGTAAATGCGAGGGTCTTGGCAAGAGGCGTGGAGTTAAAAGATAAAGAATCACACATAAAGTGGGAGTTGTCACAGTTGCTCTTTGCTGATGACACTGTGCTCTTGGGAGATTCTGAAGAGAAGTTGCAGAGATTGGTGGATGAATTTGGTAGGGTGTGCAAAAGAAGAAAATTAAAAGTGAATACAGGAAAGAGCAAGGTTATGAGGATAACAAAAAGATTAGGTGATGAAAGATTGGATATCAGATTGGAGGGAGAGAGTATGGAGGAGGTGAATGTATTCAGATATTTGGGAGTGGACGTGTCAGCAGATGGGTCTATGAAAGATGAGGTGAATCATAGAATTGATGAGGGGAAAAGGGTGAGTGGTGCACTTAGGAGTCTGTGGAGACAAAGAACTTTGTCCTTGGAGGCAAAGAGGGGAATGTATGAGAGTATAGTTTTACCAATGCTCTTATATGGGTGTGAAGCATGGGTGATGAATGTTGCACCGAGGAGAAGGCTGGAGGCAGTGGAGATGTCATGTCTGAGGGCAATGTGTGGTGTGAATATAATGCAGAGAATTCGTAGTTTGGAAGTTAGGAGGAGGTGCGGGATTACCAAAACTGTTGTCCAGAGGGCTGAGGAAGGGTTGTTGAGGTGGTTCGGACATGTAGAGAGAATGGAGCGAAACAGAGTGACTTCAAGAGTGTATCAGTCTGTAGTGGAAGGAAGGCGGGGTAGGGGTCGGCCTAGGAAAGGTTGGAGGGAGGGGGTAAAGGAGGTTTTGTGTGCGAGGGGCTTGGACTTACAGCAGGCATGTGTGAGCGTGTTTGATAGGAGTGAATGGAGACAAATGGTTTTTAATACTTGACGTGCTGTTTGAGTGTGAGCAAAGTAACATTTAAGAACATAAGAACATAACTTAAGAAATCGTAATGACACGATTGCAAATAAACCATACCCCCGGCCGGGATTGAACCCGCGGTCATAGAGTCTCAAAACTCCAGCCCGTCGCGCTAACCACTAGACCAGCTAGCCACAATAAGATTCATCCAACTAGGTATATTTCTACACCATAGGAAGGTTAGCACAGGCACCTCTGTGACCACAAATGCAAGTTTTTACAGACGAATCTCCAGCTAGCGTGGCCGTGACGAACTCTAGCTCAAGTCCCTTCACTGCCGTCATGTTGACGGCAGTGAAGGGACTTGAGCTAGAGTTCGTCACGGCCACGCTAGCTGGAGATTCGTCTGTAAAAACTTGCATTTGTGGTCACAGAGGTGCCTGTGCTAACCTTCCTATGGTGTAGAAATATACCTAGTTGGATGAATCTTATTGTGGCTAGCTGGTCTAGTGGTTAGCGCGACGGGCTGGAGTTTTGAGACTCTATGACCGCGGGTTCAATCCCGGCCGGGGGTATGGTTTATAAGAACATAAGAACGAAGGAACACTGCAGAAGGCCTACTGGCCCATGCGAGGCAGGTCCAAGTCTCCTACCGGCTTAAGCCAATGCACCCAACCTAGTCAGGTCAGGTCACATTGACTTAAGGGAGGAACACGGCAACCGACCTGGTAGCACGAGCTATCAGGTCCAACTCACACCCACCCACATCCACTCATGTATTTATCCAACCTATTTTTAAAGCTACACAACGTTCTGGCCTCTATAACGGTACTCGGGGTTCAGGGAAACTGGCAGGCCAGACTTGAGTCCTGGAGATGGGAAGTACAGTGCCTGCACTCTGAAGGAGGGGTGTTAATGATGCAGTTTAAAAACTGTAGTGTAAAGCACCCTTCTGGCAAGACAGTGATGGAGTGAATGATGGTGAAAGTTTTTCTTTTTCGGGCCACCCTGCCTTGGTGGGAATCGGCCAGTGTGATAATAAATAAATAATTTGCTATTTTAAAACATGTAGTAATCCATACTGAAAATCAAACTATGGCTAAGAGACAGAAAAAATGATCCATATCCTTAATGAACTTTCAAATGTCCTCCCACACCTGCATGAACATATGTTATTTAAAAAATAGATGAGAGTATAGTTTTACCAACACTTTTGTATGGGTGTGAAGCATGGGTGATGAATGTTGCAACGAGGAGAAGGCTGGAGGCAGTGGAGATGTCATGTCTGAGAGCAATGTGTGGTGTGAATATAATGCAGAGAATTCGTAGTTTGGAAATTAGAAGGTGTGGGATTACCAAAACTATTATCCAGAGGGCTGAGGAGGGGTTGTTGAGGTGGTTCGGACATGCAGAGAGAATGGAACAAAACAGAATGACTTTGAGTGTGTATAAATCTGTAGTGGAGGGAAGGTGGGGTAGGGGTTGGCCTAGGAAGGGTTGGAAGGAGGGAGTAAAGGAGGTTTTGTGTGCGAGGGGCTTGGACTTCCAGCAAGCGTGCATGAACGTATTTGATAGGAGTGAATGGAGACAAATGGTTTTTAATATTTGACGTGCTGTTGGAGTTTGAGCAAAGTAACATTTATGAAGGGATTCAGGGAAACCGGCAGGCTGGACTTGAGTCCTAGAGTTGGGAAGTACAGTGTCTGCACTCTGAAGGAGGGCTGTTAATGTTGCAGTTTTATAACTGTAGTGTAAAGCACCCCTCTGGTAAGACAGAGATGGGAATCGGCCGATGTGTTAATAAAATAATAAAAATAAAACGTTTATTTAGCTAATAATGAAAGTGGGTTTAAAGTATTGTCCAGTATATGTTGATAGAAACATAGAACAAGTAGTTTCTGCAGCATTGTTAAAATGAAAATTGTTAAACAGTTTTACTTTATAATAAAGTTGGTAGAATTACCGACAATATGTAAAGTAAAAGGACACAAGTGCAACTAATGTGACATTTATTGTGGCAACGTTTCGCTCTCCAGGAGCTTTATCAAGCTTGATAAAGCTCCTGGAGAGCGAAACGTTGCCACACTAAATGTCACATTAGTTGCACTTGTGTCCTTTTACTTTACAGTTTTACTTTATGCCAATCACTTGCTACAGCAATGCCATAAAATTTAAATCCATCATTTTTCACACATATCAGTATCTAAGTTTCTTTCATTAATCAACCGATGTTTACGCATTGGTGATTCAGCCCACTCTGAACCCTATTTTTGGCCAATTCCTGTGTACTAGACGACAAAAATCGTGCTTATTTCACTAGAACTCCATTTTTTCTATCAAATGAGTACAAGAAACCACCCATTTACCAATTTCAAATATCCAATAAAGTGGTTAGAAATTTGCAATTTTGCCAATTTCACACAAATTTCAGAAGATGCCAATTTCCAAATAGGGTCCAGAATAAACAAGAAAGACATTCCTGGCACTAAAATAGCAAGTTCTCTGTTCATTAGTCACATCCCCAGGCCCCCCTTATATTTCTTTTGCTTTTCACTTTGAATTTTTATTCTCACAAAAAATAGAAGATTTACTGTTATGCAGACTATTGCATTAGTGTAGAAATGGTATAAATAATATCAGCGCACTTGTGAAAGAATATTAAACTCACCAGTTGACGTGTATTGGACGCCTGGCATAATTTGTTTACTTTTGAACTTTGGTAAAAATCGAGCATTTCTGCTACTTTGAGCTCAATTTCAAGGTACTTTTCATTGTGAAACCAGTCAAAATCATTTCAATTTCTGTAATATGTCTTCCATTCTATAAAATGGGACCAGGAAAACTAGAATACAACCATAAATACCATACAAAAATACAGTGCAAAGTCGCTGTTTTAATCCAAAAACACGGTCAAAGTTTTTCTTTTCTCATTATGCACTGTGTGCTGCAGGATTTTGTTCATACTGCGCACACTGGCCACAGACCCATTCTTTCATATGTAGGCCTACCAGCATTCTCTTGCTAGATTTGAAGGTGCTAGAATTTAGGCGTACTAGTATGTCAATAAACCTGGTGCGTAAGCCGTACTAGTATGTCGAAAACCCTGAAAGGGTTAAATACAGATTTACATAAACAAAACAATGACAAATAAATATAACGCACTAATAAAATGGATAAATGAACATTTAACATCACACTTACCATTAATGAAGACTCTTGCTGGTGTATGGAAGACAGGTAGAAGGCGAGAGGGAGGCGAGTTTATGCTTCAATATGACGCTAATATCTCTATGGCTTATTTAGCTATCATAATTCATCAAATATGACATAATAAACAATATTAACCCTTTCAGGGTCGAAAGGCCCTCTCCTAAACTCGTTCTCAGGGTCAAAAATTTTTTGGAAAAAAAAAAAAAAAAAAAAAAAATTCTTATGAAATGATAGAGAATCTTTTCCCGATCATAATGACACCAAAAGTATGAAATTTCATGGAAAACTTATGGAATTATGCTCTCGCGAAGTTAGCAGTCTCGACGATGTTCATGCATCGGCAATTTTGCCCACTTTGAGTCCTATTTTTGGCCAATTCCAGTGTACTAGTAGACAAAAATTATATCTATGTCACTAGAACTCCATTTTTTTTATCGAATGAGCACAAGAAACCACCCATTTACCGATTTCAACTATCCAATAAAGTGGTCAGAAATTGGTAATTTTGACAATTTCACACAAATTTCAGAAGATGCCAATTTCCAAATAGAGTCCAGAGTAAACAAGACAGACATTCCTGGCACTAAAATAACATTTTCTCTGTTCATCAGTCACGTCCCCAGGCCCCTCTTACATCTCCTTTGCTTTCCACTTTGAATTTTTATTCTCACAAAAAAAAAAAATTTACTGTTATGCAGACTACTGCATTAGCGTAGAAATGGTGTAGAAATGGTATAAATAATATCAGCGCACTTGTGCTGTAGAACTATGTGATGAGCTCACTCAGATAAGCTGTGAATGCTAAATTTAGGTCTAGATATGAGAGAATGGTCTATGTGGTGAGTACCATGTAAAAAAAAATCCTGCCTCACACAGTACATAATAAGAAAAACTGCTTATTTATATTATATTACAGAAATAGGATGATTTTCATTGGTTTCGGGACTGGAAGTAGCTTGAAACCGAGCTCAACGTAGCTGAAATATTAATTTTTTCAAATATTCCAGAGGACACAAATCACATCACTTATCCAATGTGTGTCCAACTGGTCAGTCTAATACAATTATTACAATAATGCAATAGTTTGCACAATGGTAATTTGTGTGTGTGTGTGTGTGTGTGTGTGTGTGTGTGTGTGTGTGTGTGTGTGTGTGTGTGTGTGTGTGTGTGTGTGTGTGTGTGTGTGTGTGTGTGTGTGTGAGTGTGTGAGTGTGTGAGTGTGAGAGTGTGTGAGTGTGAGAGTGTGTGTGTGTGTGTGTGTGTGTGAGTGTGTGTGTGTGTGTGCTCACCTATTTGTGGTTGCAGGGGTCGAGTCCTAGCTCCTGTGTGTGTGTGTGTGTGTGTGTGTGTGTGTGTGTGTGTGTGTGTGTGTGTGTGTGTGTGTGTGTGTGTGTGTGTGTGTGTGTGTGTGAATAAAAATTCAAAATGGAAAACCAGTGTAATATAGGAGAGGCCTGGGGATGTAACTAATGAAAAGAAGAAATGGAAATATAAACACATATGCAGTATAATGTGATCCTTTATTGACTACGTTTTGCCCACACAGTGGACTTTTTCAAGTCACAAACAGATCTACCTGGGGTGGAAGGGACGTGAGTATTTATAGTCAGGTTCAGAATGCTGAGGTAGATCTGTTTGTGACTTGAAAAAGCCCACTGTGTGGGCGAAACGTAGTCAATAAAGGATCACATTATACTGCATGTGTGTTTATATTTCCATTGTGTCGGTATTTTATACCATTTATTTCCATCGAAAAGAAGAAATGTTTTAGTGCCAGGAATGTCTGTATTATTTTGGACCCTATTTTTAAATTGGCAGTTTTTTATTTTGTGTGGAACTTTCCAAATTACTGATTTCTGATCACTTTATTAGGTAGTTGAAATAGTTGAAGGAGCAGTTTCTTGTACTCAATCAATAGAAGGCCTACTAATGATATAGCTGATTTGGTCAACTGGAATAATGGGATTGGCCTAAAACAAGACCCAAAGTAGGTGAAATATGCGTAAATATCACCGAGACTGTCAACTTTGTGAAAGCATAATTCCATAAGTTTTCCATTTCACAAGTTTTTTTTTTTTTTAAATTCTTGGACCTTGTGGACATCTTTTCAGAGTAGGGGTCTGAACCCTCAAAATATTAATATTTCAAACTACTAATTTTTTTTTGTAATAGCAATTCAATGTACATTACAGCCTCTCCTCACTTAGCAACGTAATCATTTACCGACCACTTGGACTTACAACTGGCTCTCCAACCAGTATGCAAATCTAAGTACATTGGACCCTCCCTTTTCATGATTAATCCGCTCCAGAGAGTCTGATGAAATGTGAAAGTCACGAAAACTGAAACCATTTTCATAAGAACATAAGAAAGGAGGAACACTGCAGCAGGCCTGTTGGCCCATACTAGGTAGGTCCTTTACAATTCATCCCACTAACAAACATTTGACCAACCCAATTTTCAATGCCACCCAAGAAACAAGCTCCGATGTGCAAGTCCCTCTCAAATCCAACCCCTCCCACTCATGTACTTATCCAACCTAAATTTGAAACTACCCAAAGTCCTAGCCTCAATAACCCAACTAGGTAGACTGTTCCACTCATCAACTACCCTATTTCCAAACCAATACTTTCCTATGTCCTTTCTAAATCTAAACTTATCTAATTTAAATCCATTACTGCGGGTTCTCTCTTGGAGAGATATCCTCAAGACCTTGTTAATATCCCTTTTATTAATACCTATCTTCCACTTATACACTTCGATCAGGTCTCCCCTCATTCTTCGTCTAACAAGCGAATGTAACTTAAGAGTCTTCAATCTTTCTTCATAAGGAAGATTTCTAATGCTATGTATTAATTTAGTCATCCTACGGTGAATGTTTTCTAACGAATTTATGTCCATTCTGTAATATGGAGACCAGAATTGAGCTGCATAATCTAGGTGAGGCCTTACTAATGATGTATAAAGCTGCAGTATGACCTCTGGACTTCTGTTGCTTACACTTCTTGATATAAATCCCAGTAATCTATTTGCCTTATTACGTACGCTTAGGCATTGCTGTCTTGGTTTAAGGTTGCTGCTTACCATAACCCCCAAGTCCTTTTCGCAATCTGTATGGCTAAGTTCTACATTATTTAACTTATAAGTGCTAGGGTTATGGACACTCCCGAGCTTCAGAACCTTGCATTTATCTACATTGAACTGCATCTGCCACTTTTCTGACCAAGAGTAGAGTTTGTCTAAATCATCCTGAAGTTCCCTAACATCTACGTTTGAATCAACTATCCTACCTATCTTCGTGTCATCGGCGAATTTGCTCATATCACTAGTAATTCCTTCATCAAGATCATTGATATATATTATAAACAACAACGGGCCCAAGACTGATCCCTGTGGAACGCCACTTGTTACTGATCCCCACTCGGATTTAACCCCATTTATGGACACTCTCTGCGTCCTGTCTGTGAGCCATGATTCGATCCACGAGAGCACCCTTTCCCTAATGCCATGAGCTGCTACTTTCTTCAACAGTCTTTGGTGCGGAACTCTATCAAATGCCTTACTAAAATCTACGTAAACAATATCAAATTCTTTATCATGGTCAACAGCCTCAAAAGCTTTACTGAAGAAAGTTAATAAATTAGTTAGACAAGACCGGCCGCTTGTGAATCCATGCTGAGTATCATTAATCAAGCTATGCTTATCGAGATGGCTTCTTATAATCTCAGCTATAATTGACTCTAGTAATTTGCCTACAATTGAGGTCAGGCTTATTGGGCGGTAATTTGACGGTAACGACTTGTCCCCTGTTTTAAAAATAGGAATTACATTAGCCATCTTCCACATATCAGACACTACACCTGTTTGAAGAGATAAATTAAAAATATTAGTTAATGGTTCACAGACTTCCATTTTGCATTCCTTTAGAACCCTTGAAAAAACCTCATCAGGACCCGGTGACTTATTTTGCTTCAGTCGGTCTATCTGCTTCACAACCATTTCACTAGTGACTGTGATGTTACATAATTTATCTTCTTCTGGCCCACTATAAAAATTAATTACCGGAATATTATTAGTGTCTTCCTGTGTAAAAACCGAGAGAAAATAATTATTTAAAATTGAGCACATTTCATTCTCTTTGTCAGTAAGATGCCCATAGTTATTTTTAAGGGGACCTATCTTATCTCTGACTTTTGTTCTATATACCTGGAAAAAACTTTTTGGGTTAGCTTTAGAATCCCTAGCAACTTTAACCCTTTGACTGTCGCGGCCGTATATATACGTTTTACAAGGTGCCGTGTTTGACGTATATATACTCATAAATTCTAGCGGCTTCAAATCAAGCAGGAGAAAGCTGGTAGGCCCACATGTGAGAGAATGGGTCTGTGTGGTCAGTGTGCACCATATAAAAAAAATCCTGGAGCAAGCAGTGCATAATGAGAAAAAAAAAAACTCCGACCGTTTTTTTTAATTAAAATGCCGACTTTGTGGTCTATTTTCGTATAGTATTTATGGTTGTATTCTCGTTTTCTTGGTCTCATTTGATAGAATGGAAAACATATTACAGAAATAGAGGTGTTTTTGATTGATTTTACTATAAAAAGAACCTAGAAATGGAGCTCAAAGTAGGGGAAATGTTTGATTTTTGCCAATGTTCAAAAGTAAACAAATGATGCCATTGTCCAATAAATGTCCAACTAGCCATTCTAATATGCAGTCATGAATGGGTTGATGTTATTTATACAGTTATTACAGCATTGCAGTAGTCTGCATAATAGTAAGTCTAATATTTTTTGTTTGAATAAAAATTCAAAATAGAAAGCAAGAGTAATATCAGAGGGGCCTGGAGACGTGACTGATGAACAAAGAAAACGTTATTTTAGAGCCTGGAATGTCTGCATTGTTCATTCTGGACCTTATTTTGAAATTGTCATATTTTTTAGTTTTCGTGAAATTGGCCAAATTGCAAATTTCTGACCACATTATTAGGTAGTTGAAATCAGTAAATGGGCAGTTTCTTGTACTCAATCGATAGAAAAAATGAAGTTCTAAAGAAATAGCTATGAATTTGGGCGACTGGAACAATGGAATTAGCCGAAAATAGGGCTCAAAGTGGGCGAAATCGCCGATTTGTAAACAGCGCCGAGGTCGCTAACTTCGCGAGAGCATAATTCCGTCATTTTTCCACCAAATTTCGTTTTTTTGGTGTCATTACAATCGGGAAAAGATTCTCTATCATTTCATAAGAAAAAATAATTTTTTTTTTTTTTTAAATTTTGCGACACCAGGAGACACCTCAGGATTGGGGGTTGCGACAGTCAAAGGGTTAATTTCATAGTCCCTTTTCGCTTTTCTTATCCCCTTTTTAATGTCCCTCTTAATGTCAATATACTGATTCATAAGATGACCCTCGCCTCTTTTGATACGCCTATAAATTCCTTTCATATGCCCTAGTAGATATTTCAGCCTATTATTCATCCATTTTGGGTCATTTCTATTTGATCTAATTTCTTTATAAGGGATAAACGTTCTTTGAGCAGCATGTATTGTGTTCAGAAAACTGTCATATTGATAGCTCTCTTCGTTACCCCAGTCAACAGATGATAAGTGTTCTCTAAGCCCATCGTAATCAGCTAAGCGAAAATCTGGGACTGTTACTGAGTTACCCCTACTATCATACTTCCATTCAATTCTAAATGTAATTGATTTGTGGTCGCTAGCACCCAGTTCCTCTGAAACTTCTAAATTATTAACAAGGGATTCATTGTTTGCCAGAACTAAGTCAAGCAGGTTATTACCCCTTGTAGGTTCTGTCACAAACTGCTTCAAAAAACAATCCTGAACTACTTCTAAGAAGTCGTATGATTCTAAATTCCCAGTCAAGAAATTCCAATCAATATGACTAAAGTTAAAGTCTCCTAGAATTACTACATTATCGTGCCTTGTGGCCCTAACAATTTCCTCCCATAGTAGTCTCCCCTGGTCCCTATCTAAATTTGGGGGACGGTATATCACACCTAAAATTAACTTTTCATGCTCCTCTGAAAATTCTATCCAAACAGACTTTGTATGTGTTACTTCAGACTTAATACCCGTTTTTATGCAACAGTTCAAGCAATCTCGGACATACAGTGCCACCCCACCCCCTTTCCCGACACTTCTATCTACTTGGAACAATTTAAAACCCTGAATGTGACATTCTGCAGGCATGTCCCGACTTTTTTAATTAAACCACGTCTCAGTAATGGCAAATACATCTATGTTACCTGCACTAGCAACTAGTCTCAACTCGTCCATCTTATTCCTAGCACTGCGACTATTTGTGTAATAAATATTTAAAGACCCTCCCTTCCTGCTCCTTTCTGTTATTCCACTAAACCTATTATTGTCCTTGTCAATTAGTGCCACTGGCTTTCCAATATCCACCTCATTTTGCCTATTACTAGTTCTCCTAGTACTCATATTACTACCCTGCGACTTCACAGTTTTCCCACAAAAACCCATACCACTAACTATTCCTAGTTTAAAGACCTAACAGCTCCCTCCACTGCGTTGGTCAGTGCTCCCACCCCACACCTAGATAAGTGAACCCCGTCCCTGGCATACATGTCATTTCTGCCATAGAAGAGGTCCCAGTTGTCAATGAATGTTACCGCATTTTCCTTACAGTATTTGTCCAGCCAGCAATTGACACCAATTGCTCTGGACAACCATTCATTTCCAACTCCTCTCCTTGGCAAAATGCCACATATGACAGGTTTCCCACCCTTCTTCCTAATTATCTCTATTGCTGACCTATACCTGCTAATCAGGTCCTCACTCCAACGTCTGCCAACATCGTTGCCTCCAGCACTGAGACAGATAATAGGATTGCTCCCATTACCTCTCATGATGTCATCCAGACGGCTAACAATATCCTTCATCCCAGCCCCAGGAAAACACACTCTCTGCCTCCTACTCCTATCCTTCAAACAGAATGCCCTATCCATGTACCTAATCTGGCTATCCCCAACAACAACGTTTTTACCTTCCTTGGCGTCGTCCGTCGTGATGTTCCGAGTAGTCGACTCACATTCGCCAGGTAGCATTACACCACTTGTAGAATTCATCAAGACGTTCTCGATGGTCTTCGTTGGGGTTTCTAGGGATGTCTCACTCACGTCTGCCAATGCTTCCTTGGTGCTCTTTGTGGCATTCCCAGTAGAACACTCACATTCGTCAGGTAGCACCGAGAATGAGTTGGAAGTTTCCACGGTAGTCTTCTGGTTTCTCGTTGTTTCTGCCTCTCCAACCGTTTTCTTGATCTTCAGCTTGGTTCCATGTTGCCCAGCCACTGACCAAGCTCCCCTCTTAACCTGGGGACTCACAACAGGAGGATTACTACGAATCCTCTTGTTCTCCTCCGTTAATCGCCGTATCTCCAGCTTAGCAACTCTGAGCTCTTCTCTCAGCTGCTGGTAAAGCTGCTCAAGAGAGGGCATCCTGGTTCAGATTCACAGAGAGCACACAAACAGGTCTTCACAGAGCTAAGTACACGTCACCACTGACAGAGCTAAGTACACGTCACCACTGAGCTAAGTACACGTCACCACTGAGCTAAGTACACGTCACCACTGAGCTAAGTACACGTCACCACTGAGCTAAGTACACGTCACCACTGGAAATAAGAAATAATGTAAATTCAATTAATCCGTTTCAATCACCCAAAAGTATAAACAAAACATACATTTTATAGAGAATAACTATATTCCACAGCTTATTTATCTACCACAACTCATCTAATATGACATAATAACACTTAAACTGTCCTAACGTAGATCTACGTTCGCTCCTGTAGCGCTCTGAACATAGATCTACGCTCGATTTTACATGCTTTATGTAAAAAAAAAAAGTAGATCTACGTTCGGAGTGCTATGCGAGCGAACGTAGATCTACATTTGGACAATTTGAGGGTTAATAACATAGAAACGTGATATATACTCTAGAATGAATATGTCATTACGTATGTGAGAGTGGTGGTTGTGTTTATAAGGACCACTGAGAGCATAAGCTGTACATATTAATGGTAGTGGAGGTGGCAGCAGAAGCCACCAACACTATTCACACAAACAATGTATGTAATTTATAAATAAGAAATATTTACACTTACTGTACCTTGGAGATGCTGGCATTGGTTTAGGGTGGTGGAAGATAGGCAGGGCAGCGTATGTTTGTCAGTGGCAATATATACCTCCAATAACAATGGAGGAGTTGGTTTCGTGGCATCCTTTTTCTATCACTTAATCGCTTAACTTACTTGCTACACTGTTAATGCTACACTTTATCGCTGGCTGACGCTATAGCCTTTATTGATTCCTGCTGCTTTAGTATCCTACATATTGTAGAATCACTGAATCATTGAAGAGGGCACATTCTCTCCTCTCTCTTCCTCCTCCACTTTGGTACTTTGATATGAGTTATTTCTTGAATTCTATCATGTTTCTCACCTTTATCAACGGACTGGCACTAGCAGCTCTCTTTGGGGCCATGGTGGCTTACTTAGCAGTCACACAGAATAAACAAGTGCAAAAAACAATGAATTATTACAAAATGTTTCCTACGACCTCGCAGGATAATGTTCACTCACTAAGATACAAAGTGACACTTCCTCAGAATGCGTGTGTGGGGGGGCTTTGTGTGCGCGCAGCACTCAGGTACCGTACCACTGATGAGAACGGAGGAAAGTACTGAAAACTGAGCCAATATTTTTACACACACACACACACACACAAAAAGTCGGCAATAACTGAAATTCAAGAAAACAGAGCCCAACAAAAAGGGAGGGAGCTGATTTCCTCTATTCTGTTTATTACAGTATACAGTACACTACTGCATAAACATTTAAAAATATACTAAAAAAGTTATAAATGGAGAAAATGTGACATTAAAAAAATATCAAAAGATGGATGACACAAACCCACTACCAGTATAGTATGCTCCTCGTTTAATGACCAATTCGCTTGCCACCCTACTCTTAGTAACGGAACCCCGTCATTAAGTGAAGAGAGGCTGTACTTAAGTTTTTAATACCATCCATGAGTTGTGTAGGGGTATGTAAATTCCTTTATCTACTTCTCCCTCAGCTCATGACTATAAACAGTTAAGTCAATAGTGATAAATTAGACACATGTGCAACTCTTGGGTATCTTTATTGAGAAAACATTTCGCCACACAGTGGCTTCATCAGTCCATACAAAGGAGAATCTTGAAGAACAGGAGAAGAATGAGGTAATCAGTCCCTCAACCTTGAGTCGATGTGGTCAGTCCACATCGACTCAAGGTTGAGGGACTGATTACCTCATTCTCCTCCTGTTCTTCAAGATTCTCCTTTGTATGGACTGATGAAGCCACTGTGTGGCGAAACGTTTCCTCAATAAAGATACCCAAGAGTTGCACATGTGTCTAATTTATCAACATGTCGGTTCTCTGAACCATTCATCTACAAAGTCAATAGTACTAATTTACAACGAACAACCAGATGCTAGAAATCCAGATTTGGTCAAACTAAAAACCCGATATGTATGAAAATATTTTATAAGTTTTACAATTTACATTAATACAATATTAAGACAGTTTGGTATTTTGGTACAGTGGAACCTTGACTTATGAGTGTCCCAACACATGAGTTTTTTGAGATGCGAGCCACTGATCAGTCGATTTTTTGCTCCGAGTTACGAGCCAGCTTTCCCCTCAACCCAAAACCTGGACCTCTCTTGTTTATCTATGATTTCATGATTTAATTCCATGGAAATCATCCTCTTTTTCTTATCAGCACTGTCCATTACACTTACTTTCTTAGGACCCATGGTTAGGAAAGCGAAATTTGGCCAAATGACTGTAAAAATGTAAGCAAATCAGGAGAGAACTGCTCCCACAGCCAGAAGCTCTATCATTATTATAATTATTTTTATTTTATTATTTTTTTATTATTTTTATTATTATTATTATTATTAATTTAGAGAACTTGACCACATATCCAATTCCCTAGATCATGAGTCCCTCACCAGTGTCAAGGAACCTTGACACTGTTATGCAGACTACTGCAATAGTGTAATAATTGTATAAATAACATCAACCCATTCATGACTGCATATTAGAATGGCTAGTTGGACATTTATTGGACAATGACATCATTTGTTTACTTTTGAACATCGGCAAAAATCAAACATTTCCCCTACTTTGAGCTCCATTTCCAGGTTCTTTTTATAGTAAAATAAATCAAAATCACCTCTATTTATATATGTTTTCCATTCTATCAAATGAGACCAAGAAAACGAGAATACAACCATAAATACTATATGAAAATAGACCACAAAGTCGGCATTTTAACCCTTTCAGGGTCCAAGGCCAAAATCTGAAGTCACGCACCAGTGTCCAAGAAATTTTGAAAAAAAAAAAAAAAATTATTTTTCTTACAGAATTAAAGAGCATATTTTTGTGAAGGTAATAAAACAAAAAAAAATTAGAATCTGATCAGTACTTACCGAGATACAGTGCCAAGAAGTTTATAGAAAATGATGTGGTGGTGGCAACATCGACGAATTCCACATACGCGTATTATATTATTTTGTTGTTTTAGTTGTTTTTTCTTTTCTTTTCCAATTTTTTTCTATTCCTACTAACATTTGGGGCCTGAGAGACCAATACTGTATATAATTGATATATATAAACTCACTGTATTGAACACAATAACCGCACTAAAGTTATTATCATATTATTGTTTACCACTGTTGTTTATTACAATAAACATGCACAAATATTGTATAATACTAATGTTCTATCATATATTTACATATTTACAATCACTGGACATGGTTTTAGAACTGCTGGAGCTTGTGGAACTCCTTGAAACAAGGCACCATGCACAGAGGCACCTTACATTCCTCACACATAAACCGAGTGTCTTTGCGTCTTTGTTGCCGTCGTTTTGTTTGTGCACAGACAATGCATCTCTTCTGAGCAAATTTCTTTTGAGTTGAAGGAAGCTGTATTATGAAATGATCACCTTCTCTCCTCAAACGCTTGGGTATATCGTGATGAATTCGAGGACCATGTTGTATTGCAGGTGTTGTTACCTGGTACTTCATTATGAGTTGTCTGACAACAGACAAACAAAATTCACCATACGGTGGTCTGTTACCAGTCTTTATTTGGTACATATTATATGCATTCAGCATTGAAATGTCCATGAGATGGAAGAAAAGTTTCATGTACCACTTGTAACTCTTACGAACACAGTCAATAAAACCAATCTGCATGTCACACTTGTCAACCAAGCGCATGTTTTGTGTATAATCAATCACTGACACTGGTTTTCGAATACGATCATTAGTCACTCGATCAACTTTGCCACTGTCTTGCATTTCATTACGGTGAATGGTTGTCAACAATGTGACATCTCGTTTGTCATGCCACCGTAATGCCATGATGTCATTGGCAGTAAACACCTGCACGTCATCACCACGAACACCTGCATTGAGCTTGGGCATATGTTTACGATTAGAACGCACTGTGCCACACACATCTGTCTTGTTCACTCGCATGAAATCACTGAGTAATGGGCTTGTGTACCAGTTATCGGTATATAATGTATGGCCCTTACCAAGATAAGGTGCCATCATGTTTCTCACTACGTCACCTGAGATACCCAATAATATCTTGGTATCTTTCAATGTTTTACTACCCGTGTATACAACAATATCCAACACCAGGCCACTGTCACAATCACAGAGTACAAACAATTTTATACCAAAGCGGTTCCTCTTGCTCGGTATATACTGCTTGAATGACAATCTACCTTTGAACAAAATCAAAGACTCGTCAATTACAAGATTCTTGAATGGATAAAAGTATATCCTGAACTTTTGTTTGAGATACATGAAAACATTTCTAATCTTGTATAACCTGTCACTTCTGTCAGGCCTGGTTTTGTCAGAGAAGTGCAACATACGTAACAGTAAGATAAACCTGTTCACTGGTATTATTTCACTGAAGGATGGGGTAGAAATTAACCGATCTGTGGACCAGTATGCTTTTATATTATGCTTATAGACGTGAGGCATAAACATTATTGTTGCAAAAAGCAAATACATTTCTGCAACAGTCGTCTCTTTCCACCTGTGTAGTCTTGACTGTGGTGATAAGATCGTATTTGCCATGGTGTACTGAAAATACTTATTACTTTCCCTGGCAATAATTTCCATCAATGGCTGGTCAAAGAATAATTTAAAGAATTCCAGTTCATTGGCCGTGGTTCCAAGGGGACAGGTAGGTAGAATTCCACTTTGAGAGTCATCAAAGTGGTGAGGCTTGGGAACAAAATTGGGATTTTGCTGCCAATCCCACATACGGTTTTGTGGTGGATACTGGACATCATAGGCTGGTTGTACGGGTGGTTGTGGTTGTGGCGGGCTGGTGGCTGACGCTCCGCTTTGTCCTTGAACTGACGAGTCAGCAGCGTGGGTCCCCGCGTGGCACGGTGAGTCACGCATGGCAGTGCCACTACCACCACCAGCACCACTAACACCATCCACTGATGCCTGTGGCCCATCCATGCCAAGTGTAGCCACATCATCCTCACTATCACTACCTAAAATGGGTGTAGGGCCACGGGATGTACTCCTGGATGTACTCCGTCCCCTGGGCACAGCATAGGGTACACTACCTGAGCGCATGCGGCGGCGAACATACCGACACTTCACTGGTGAATATGATTCCTCACTATCACTACTCGAATGATCGTCGAGCGCAATAAAATCACAATCCACGTCAGAATCATCGTCATTACTGAAGTCAGAGGCCTGGCCACGCGAAAATATTAGTTTTCTCTTATGTTTAGGAACACCCGACCGTGAGTCATGAGTGCCCACACCAGAGGTAGAATGTCGAGGATCGTCGGGGTTTTCTGCACTATTATCGATATCCTGGTCATTATTTTCGGTCACTAACTTATCACAGCCGTAGAATTCGTCTTCATTTGCACTTCCATCAGTGTCAGAACTATCAGACAGGAAGAGGAGAGTCCCAATTTTCCGGGGAGTGAGAGCTGACTTGCGACGAGGCATGGTGAACAAGGGTGACTGAGCCGGCGTTCCCACAATGCTATGCAGGCGCCTAGATTTTTTGTTTACGGCGCACACCCACGGCGCAGACCCATTCTCTCACATGTAGGCCTATGAGCGCTTTCGCGCAAAATTTGACAGCGCTAGAATTTTGGCGTAGATCTATGGTTTGGACACTCACCGAAAAGCCATAGATCTACGGGGCGGACCCTGAAAGGGTTAATTAAAAAAAAAATGGTTGGAGTTTTTTTTTCTCATTATGCACTGCATGCTCCAGGATTTTTTTTTTGTATAGTGCACACTGACTACACAGACCCATTCTATCATATGTGGGCCTACCAGCTTTCTCCTGCTTGATTTGAAGCCGCTAGAATTTATGAGCATATATACGTCAAACACAGTACCTCATAAGACGTATACATACGACCTCGACAGTCAAAGGGTTAAACCCAACAACAACACTTACACCAATTACTACTCTCATACATTATGACATACAGTGGTGCCTCTACTTACAAGTACATCCACGTGCAAGTTTTTCCAGATACAAGCAGCTACTCAGTCAATTTTTTGCTTCCAGAAGCGAGCAAAATTTTCAGATGCGAGCAGGCCTCGAGGGAGGTTGACACTGGTGAGGGGGCTCTTGCTCTTGATCTAGGGAATTGGATCTCAGTTGTTTGTTGGACTATCTTATTGAAACCTGAGCAATGTATGATGAAAAGATGCTTCATAACGTACACCAAAAATGAAAGAAATCGGACCATAAATAATGGAGTTCACTTCTCAGCCATTAGCCTCCCCTTAGCGGTATATTTTCTTATGGTTGTTTTCTCATTTTATTTGGTCTAATGTGATAGAATGGAAGATATACTACAAAAATGAATATGATTTTAATTGGTTTCACGATGAAAAGTACCGTGAAATTGAGCTCAAAATAGCAGAAATGCTTGATTCTTTGGCGACATCAGTGGTAGACATCATGAGGTAGCAGTGGCAGACAACATGAAGCAGCAGTGGCAGACATCATGAAACAGCAGTGGCAGACATCATGAAGCAGCAGTGGCAGACAACATGAAGCAGCAGTGGCAGACATCATGAGGTAGCAGTGGCAGACAACATGAAGCAGCAGTGGCAGACATCATGAGGTAGCAGTGGCAGACAACATGAAGCAGCAGTGGCAGACATCATGAGGTAGCAGTGGCAGACAACATGAAGCAGCAGTGGCAGACATCATGAGGTAGCAGTGGCAGACAACATGAAGCAGCAGTGGCAAAGTGAAGCATTAAGAGTGTAGCAATTAAGTGTAGCATTAAGAGTGTAGAAATTAAGTGTAGCATTAAGTGTGTAGCAATTAAGTGTAGCATTAAGAGTGTAGCAATTAAGTGTAGCATTAAGAGTGTAGCACTTATAAGTCACTCTGTCTGACTTTTTTGGGTTATCCTAGGTTCTCTATACATGTTGTCAGGAGCAGGAATGGCCACTGTGGTGGCCCTATAAACCCCAACAACAATGGCTGCTGTCACCACCACTAGCCACATACCTAATGACATGTATTTTATTCATTCAAGTGTATAGATCATGTTTCTATGTTATTAATATTGTTTATTATGTCATATTACATGAATTGTGATGAATAAATAAGCTGTAGAGTTGATATTAGGGAAATTATTAAAGTATTTTCTCGTGCCTGGAATTCCACTGGAATGAATTAATTCCATTTCAGTTAACCCTTTGAGGGTTTTGGTCGTACTAGTACGTCTTACGCGTAGGGGTTTTTGACGTACTAGTACGCATAAATTCTAGCGGCCTCAAATCTCACAGGAAAAGGCTGATAAGCCTAGATGTGAGAGAATGGGTCTGTGTGGTGGGTGTGCGCAGTAGGAAAAAAATCTGGGACCCAGTGGTGCATTGTGGGAATGCCATCATAGTACACAATTTCCACCGTGCCCTGTGGTAAGAAGTTCCTCACTCCTCGGCGAATTGGGACACTTTTGTTCCCCAGTGACAGTTCTAATACAGATGGAAGTGACAGTGAAGATGAGTTTCAAGGTTCTGGTGAGGTTTTGACCGAAACTAATGACCATAATATGGGTAATAGTGAGGAAAACCCAGACAACCCACAGCCTTCCACCTCTGGTGCTGGGCCATCTTCTTCACGTTCAGTTGTACCAGAATCAAAGAGGAAACTCCTATTTTCCAAAATCCCAGACTCAGATGTGAGCATTGGTGATGATAGTGATAGTGATTATGAACTACAAGCTCTTCAAACTTGTTCCAAGAATGGAGGAGGAGGAGGAGGCAGAGGAGGAGGAGGCAAGAGGAGGAGGAGGCAAGAGGAGGAGGAGGCAAGAGGAGGAGGAGGAGGAGGAGGAAGAAGAAGAGGAGGAGGAGGAGGAGGAGGAGGAGGAGGAGGAGGAGGAGGAGGAGGAGGAGGAGGAGGAGGAAGAAGAGGAGGAGGAGGAGGAGGAGGAAGAAGAAGAGGAGGAGGAGGAGGAAGAAGAAGAATACGTAATGATAACAATAATACATAATAATAATACATAATAATAATAATACATAATAATAATACATAATAATAATAATAGGTAATAATAATAATAATATGTAATAATAAATGTTCACCCATTACAGTAACAAGATAAGGGGAGATAACATCTGATAAGTGCTGACGTTTGATGAGGGTAAATGAGGGTACAGCTGATGCCAAAAGATGAGATAAACATCGCCCTCCCTTTGTTTTTGCTGGTATACTAACATTTCTGTCTGTCTATTTGCCTGTCTGTCAAGCTCCCTGTCTATCCGTCTAGCTCTCTGTCTCAGAGAGCCACAAGACTGCGTCATCACTTTTACTCACATCTTCAAGCAGAGTATAGCACTTTGTCTGGGTTTCTTGGGTTATCCTAGGTAATTTATACTATGTATACTTGTATTTATGTGTACCTGTGAGACAGAGATAAAAAGACAGATAGAATGAGGGAGAATGATAATTAGATAGAATGGAGGAAGGGAAGCAGCATCCGACCCCATTGTTTTGACAGGCGGGAGGGGGGAGTGAGTAATGAGACAATATGTCATTTTGACAGCTGCCGACTCCTGGTAATTTACACTATGGAGGAGGAGGAGAAGGAGAAGGAGGAAGAGTAGGGGGAAGAGGAAGAAGAGGAGGAGGAGGAAGAGGAGGAGGAGGAGGAAGAGGAAGAGTAGGAGGAAGAGGAATAAGAGGAAGAGGAGGAGGAAGAGGAATAGTAGGAGGAAGATTAGGGGGAAGAGGAAGAAGAGGAGGAGGAGGAGGAGGAGGAAGAGTAGGAGGAAGAGGAAGAAGAGGAGGAGGAGGAAGAGGAAGAGTAGGAGGAAGAGGAAGAGTATGAGGAAGAGTAGGGGGAAGAGGAGGAAGAGTAGGGGGAAGAGGAGGAAGAGGAAGAAGAGGAGGAGGAGGGTGGAACACTAGTACACTGGTACTGGTACACTAACATTTCTGTCTGTCTATTTGTCTGTCTGTCAAGCTCCCTGTCTATCTGTCTATCCGTCTAGCTCTCTGTCTCAGAGAGCCACAAGACTGTGTCATCACTTTTACTCACATCTTCAAGCAGAGTATAGCACTTTGTCTGGATTTCTTGGGTTATCCTAGGTAATTTATACTATGTATACTTGTATTTATGTGTACCTGTGAGACAGAGATAGACAGACAGATAGAAAGAGAGAGACAGATTGAAAGAGATAGAATGAGGGAGAAAGATAAAACACCATTGTGTATGACACCATGTTTCAGAGTTCCACAAGCTGCAGAACTAATAGGAATATGTTCAGTGACTGTATATTGGTATATATATTATAGAACAATAATAATAAACAATGTTTTGTATTGTTTGTTTTTGTAAACAAGTTTTGTAAACAATATATTGATAATTATGTTTGTGTGCTTATTGTGTTGTATACAACGAGTGTATATATGTACATTGCACCTTACTTTGGTCTCATAGGCCACATAAGTTATGTGAAAAAATAAAATAGTGAAAAAAACAACAAACCTTCAAATACAAGTAAACTAAAGTTTACCGGGTGAGCGGCAGTCGCCGCTGTTGCCATACGCGGCTCATTTTCTGCAAACTTCATGCATCCATATCTCCGTAAGTATTGATGGTAAATTTTTTTTGTTTATCCTATAATGTTTAGAAAAAAAAACTTTTTTCATAAGAAAAAATAATTTTTTTTTTTTTTTAAATTTGGCCGACCCTGAGAACGAGTTTCGGAGAGGGCCTGTCGACCCTCAAAGGGTTAATTTAAATGAGGAAAACTGACTCTGCAAACGAGCAAATCCAGCTGCGAGCAAGGTCATGGAATGGATTGAACTTGTAAGTAGAGGTTCCACTGTATTTTATTTATTCTAGAGTATATATCATGTTTCTATGTTATTAATATTGTTTATAATGTCATGTTAGATGAATTGTGATAGATAAATAAGCCATGGAGATGATATTAGCGTCATATTGAAGCATAATAAACTTGTCTTCCTCTTGCCTCCTACGTGTCTTGTCATACACCAACATTATGATATATTTTATTCATTCTAGAGTATATATCATGTTTATGTTATTAATATTGTTTATGATGTCACATTAGATGAATTGCGATAGATAAGCAAGCCGTAGAGATGATATTAGCGTCATATTGAAACAAAATAAACTTCTTTCTCTTGCCTCCTATGTGTCATACACCAACAAGTTGATTCAGTTAAGATAAGTCAATAAAGGTAAGTGTGATGTTAACTGTTCATTTATCCATTTTATTTGTGCTTTATATTTATTTGTCATTGTTTTCTGTATGTATATTTATATTTAATCTTTAAAAAACATAATTTTTGTTAATACTATTGGCTGTCTGAAATGGATTAATTGGATTTCCATTATTTTTTATGGGGAAAATTAATTCGACTAACGGCAAATTCAACTAACGGCTAGCTCTCTGGAACGGATTAATGCCGTTGGTTGAGGGTCCACTGTATTTTAAGGTACTGTTAAATGTTGATGAAGAGAGGGACGCGGTAATTTCATGCATTGACCAGGGGTGTATAAGTGTATAATTCCTTTATATATAGGTAAGGGAAAAAAGAGAGATTGTAAGAATTGTAGGGGAATAAGTTTACTGAGTATACCAGGTAAAATGTATGGAAGGTTATTACTGAAAGAATTAGAGGTAAGGCAGAGAGCAAGATTGTAGATGAAAAAAGAGGCTTTAGAATGGGTAAGGGATGTGTAAATCAAGCATATAAGTGAACAATATTTAAAGATAAGGAAGTTTTCATTATATTTATGGATTTAAAAAAGGCATATGATAGAATGGATAGGGGAGCAATGTGGCAGATGTTGCAAAAGTATAGAATAGGTAGTAAGTTACTAAATGCTGTAGAGAGATTTTATGAGGATAGTGAGGCTCAGGTTAGGGTGTGTAGAAGAGAGGGAGACTACTTCCCGGTAAAAGTAGGTCTCAGATAGCGATGTGTAATGTTACCATGGTTGTTTAACCCTTTGACTGTCACAACCCCCAATCCTGAGGTGTCTCCTGGTGTCGCAAAATTTAAAAAAAAAAAAAATTATTTTTTCTTATGAAATGATAGAGAATCTTTTCCCGATTGTAATGACACCAAAAAACGAAATTGATGGCAAACTGACGGAATTATGCTCTCGCGAAGTTAGCAACCTCGGCGCTGTTTACAAATCGGCGATTTTGCCCACTTTGAGCCCTATTTTCGGCTAATTCCATTGTTCCAGTCGCCCAAACTCATAGCTATTTCTTTAGAACTCCATTTTTTCTATCGATTGAGTACAAGAAACTGCCCATTTACCGATTTCAACTACCTAATACAGTGGACCCCCGCATAGCGACTTTAATCCGTGCAAGAGGGCTGATTGTTATGCGAAATGTTCGGTATGCGAATGAATTTTCCCCATAAGAAATAATGGAAATCAAATTAATCCGTGCAAGACACCCAAAAGCATGAAAAAAAATTTTTTACCACATGAAATATACATTTTCCTACACACAAAGAGAAGGATACATGCACAATAGTAGAGTAGTACATGCACAATATACAGTGGACCCCCGCATAACGATTACCTCCGAATGTGACCAATTATGTAAGTGTATTTATGTAAGTGCGTTTGTATGTGTATGTTTGGGGGTCTGAAATGGACTAATCTACTTCACAATATTTCTTATGGGAACAAATTCGGTCAGTACTGGCACCTGAACATACTTCTGGAGTGAAAAAATATCGTTAACCGGGGGTCCACTGTATATTGTGCATGTACTACTCTACTAAATGAAGAATAAATGACACTTACCTTTACTGAAGATGCAGCAATGACTGACGAGACACTGTGTCCTGGGAGTGCCTTTTCCTCCTGAGTAATGTAGGTCCTGTTTGGCATTTTCTTCCAGAACAGGCCTTATCACACTGTGTATGCCACTACGATTCTTAAGTCTCTCAAACCAACCTTTGCTGGCCTTAAATTCACCAATATGAGCACTAGTTCCAGGCATTTTTCCCTGTTCACCTGGGTGTTAGTCAACTGGTGTGGGTTGCATCCTGGGAGACAAGATTAAGGACCCCAATGGAAATAAGTTAGACAGTCTTCGATGACACTGACTTTTTTGGGTTATCCTGGGTGGCAAATCCTCTGGGGTTAATTGTTTCTTGGTATTCTCAATAAGCCACACCAACAATGGTGCTACAGCAGCAGCAGCAGCTGACGGTGGTACAACAGCAGCAGACGATGCGACAGCAGCAACAGACGATGCTACAGCAGCAACAGACGATGCTACAGCAGCAGCAGACAATGCTACAGCAGCAACAGACGATGCTACAGCAGCAGCAGATGATGCTACAGCAGCAGCAGACGATGCTACAGCAGCAGTAGACGATGCTACAGCAGCAGCAGACGATGCTACAGCAGCAGCAGACGGTACTACAGCAGCAGCAGCAGTTGACGGTGGTACAACAGCAGCAGCAGCTGACAGTGCAGCAGCAGCTGACAGTGCAGCAGCAGCTGACAGTGCAGCAGCAGCTGACAGTGCAGCAGCAGCTGACAGTGCAGCAGCAGCTGACAGTGCAGCAGCAGCTGACAGTGCAGCAGCAGCTGTACCACCAATAGTAGCGATGGTTGATTGGGGTTTATTATACAACCTGGCCAGCTCGGAGACACGCACTCCACTTTCATACTTATCAATGATCTTTTTCTTCATCTCTATAGTAATTCTCACCCTTATTGCTGTAGGGTTGGCACTAGAAGCTTTCTTGGGGCCCATGGTCACTTATTTTCCAGAAAAAATCACCAAAAACACTGTAATAATACGAAATGTTCCGATTGTATGCTTGGATGTTACCGCGGAGGCTGGCTGGTAAACAATGCCACCGGCGGAACATGTGAGCGTGGCTCAGGCCGCACATTGGACGCGTCTTGGACGAAGAGTGGTGAGCGGGTTTTTGGGCGGTATGCGAGGCAAAATTTTTGAGAAAAAAGCGAGCAGTATGCGGATTGTATGGTATGTGATGCGTGCGGTATGCGGGGGTCCACTGTAATGTGGTCAGAAATTTGCAATTTGGCCAATTTCACGAAAACTAAAAAATATGACAGTTTCAAAATAGGGTCCAGAATGAACAATGCAGACATTCCTGGCTCTAAAATAACATTTTCTTTACTCATCAATCATATCACCAGGCCCCTCTGATATTACTCTTGCTTTCTATTTTGAATTTTTATTCAAACAGTTGAATTTTTATTCAAACAGTTGAATTTTTATTCAAACAGTTGAATTTTTATTCAAACAAAAAATAGAAGACTTACTATTATGCAGACTACTGCAATACTGTAATAATTGTATAAATAACATCAACCCATTCATGACTGCATATTAGAATGCCTAGTTGGACATTTATTGGACAATGACATCATTTGTTTACTTTTGAACATTGGCAAAAATCAAACATTTCCCCTACTTTGAGCTCCATTTCTAGGTTCTTTTTATAGTAAAATCAATCAAAATCACTTCTATTTCTATAATATGTTTTCTATTCTATCAAATGAGACCAAGAAAACGAGAATACAACCATAAATACTATATGAAAATAGACCACAAATTCGGCATTTTAATTAAAAAAAAAAAAGGTCGGATTTTTTTTTTCTCGTTATGCACTGTGTGCTCCAGGATTTTTTTTATATGGTGCACACTGACCACACAGACCCATTCTCTCACATGTGGCCCTACCAGCTCTCTCCTGCTTGATTTGAAGCCGCTAGAATTTATGAGTATATATACGTCAAACACGGTACCTCGTAAGACGTATATATACGGCCGCGACAGTCAAAGGGTTAACATATTTACAGATGGAGTTGTAAAAGAAGTAAATGATAGGGCATTGGGGAGAGGGGTGGGATTAAATTATGCAAAATCAAATACAATATGGAAATTGACATAGTTACTTTTTGCTGATGATCCTGAGCTTTTGGGAGATTCTAAAGAAAAGCTGCAAAGGTTAGTGGACGAGTTTGGGAGTGTGTGTAAAGGTAGAAAGTTGAAAGTGAACACAGATAAGAGTAAGGTGATGAGGGTATCAAAGAAGTTTGGTAAAGGAAAATTGTATATCACACTGGAGGGAGGTAGTAAGGAAGAAGTGAATGTGTTCAGATTTTTGGGAGCTGACTTGTCACCGGATGGCTTTATGAAGGATGAGGTTAACCACAGAACTGATGAAAAAAAGGTGAATGGTGCACTGAGGTATCTGTGGAGATAAAAAAAAAAAATTATCAATGAAGGCAAAGAAGGGAATGTACAAGAGTATAGTATTACCAACATTCTTGCATGGGTGTGAAGCATGGGTTGTAAATGATGCAGCAAGGAGGAGGGTGGAGGCAGTGGAGATGATGTCATGTCTAAGGGTAATGTGAGGTGTCAACATTTTGCAGAGAATTAGTAGTATGGAAATTAAGAGGAGGTGTGGATTTACTGAAAGTATTAGTCAGAGGGCTGAAGAGGGGATGTTGAGGAGGTTTGGTCATTTAGAAAGGATGCAATAAAAGAGGATGACTAGTAATGTGTATAAATCTGTAGTGGAGAGAAGAAGGGGTAGAGGTCACCCTAGGAAAGGATCGAGGTAAGGGGTAAAAGAGGTTTCATGTGCATGGGGCCTGGACATACAGCAGGCATGTGTTAGCATTTTAGATAGGAGTAAATGGAGACGAATGGTTTTTGTGGGACCTGATGAGCTGTCGAGTGTGAGCAGGGTAATATTTTGTGGAGGGATTCAGGGAAACCAATTAGCCAGACTTGAGTCCTGGAGGTGGGAGGTACAATGCCTGCACTTTAACCCTTAAACAGTCCAAATGTATATATACATTCTCTTGCGTAGCGCCCCAAACGAATATACAGTGGTCCCTCGCTTTTCGTAGTTCTCGGCAATCGTAAATTTCGCCAATCATTGGGGTATTTTCGTATAAACATGGACTCGCTTTTCATAGGTTGACTCGCAAATAGTAGTTCGTCCGGGACATGTACGCACGGTGTGAGCCGGGGAGGCCTCCCTACCCAGCCAGTCTGGCATTGTTTACCAGTGAGTGAAGGTCCCCTCAAGTGCTCCTACGAAATATTTCATAATATCCCACTCATTTTAGTGCTTGCAAGTACTAAATAAGCTACCATGGCTCCAAAAAAAGCTCCTAGTGCCAAGCCTGTGGTAAAGAAGGTGAGAAATATGTACAATGACAAAGTCTTGGGTCATTTTAGGGAAGTGTTAAAGAGACGCCAGAAACAGAGCTCTCTCCACAGTTACTTTGCGAGACAGGACTAGAGTGACTCTCAAGGTGGTCCTAGTGGCATTAAGAAACAGAGAAGAGAAGCAACCCCAGAGAAGCAATTGGTACCCGAGGTGTTGCTGGAAGGGGATTCCCCTTCCAAACTGTAAACAATCCAATGTCTCTCCTCCTCCAGTCTCCCATACACTAAGAAGAATCTCCAATAAAGGTAAGTATTATGCTGTTAATGTTTTATTCATCATTTCCCATTGTATTGTTTATTACTACATGTATATTTCATGTAAAAATTTTTTTTTGTTTTAATACTTCTGGGTGTCAGGAACAGATTAATTGTATTTACATTATTTCTTATGGGGAAAATTGATTCGCAAATCGTAAATTTCGTTTATAGTAGCTCCTCCAGGAACGGATTAATTACGAAAAACGAGGGACCACTGTATACGTTTTATTTTTCATTCATTCAAAATTGGTGCGATAGGCCTGAGTTGCCTAGACATGAGAGAATGGGTGTGCGCACTCAGTGTGCATGGTATGAAAAAAATCTGGGATGCCTGGGTACCACATGGTAGGACCAGTTACATTCAGCTCCATCTTGGGTCAACATCATGGCACATCCTCGTGATTCACTCACGCCTCATTGTATTAGCACTCTACTATTCGAGGAGTGATATAGATCCTGAGTTTAATGGATTTGACACCAATGGGGCCAGTAATATTCAAGGAATTAGTGAAAATGTCGACGATAACCCAGATGACTCTCAGCCCATCACTTCTGGGGTAGTGACACCTGTCCTAGGGCCAAGCACCTCTGGGGTAGTGGCACCTGTCCTAGGGCCAAGCACCTCTGGGGTAGCCAGTGGCCACAGCAGACCCTAGGCCAAGCACTTCTGGGGTGGATAGTGTGGCCACACAAGACCCTGGGCCAAGCACCTCTGGAGTGGAGAGTATTACCCATAGGCAACTTCGCAAGAGGAACCTATCATTTTCCCGGTGTTTTAGTGATAGTGAAAGTGATGTAAGTGATGATGAGATTGATTTTATGCCATTCAAGGATTCGTCTAGTGATAGTGAAGTTCACATTATTCACCAGTGAAGGGTACTTTTAGGTGTCGGTATCTACGTTCAAGCAGTGTGCCATATGCAATCCCAAAGGGTCATGGCAGGTCATGATCCAAAACCCCAGCCACTGATAGTGAAAGTGATCATGAAGGCGAGTATGCGGGGATGGACGAAGTAGTGGTGGGTGGCACGGTGCCTGGACCACATGGCGCAGTGGGTGGACAGACAAAGGACCGCCCGGCATTCCCTCAACCATGTGCTGCCTCCACTCGTCCCCCCTCCTGCTCCCCTCGCTCCATGCCACAGGTCCACCCTGCACCATCTGATCGTGAGTGGAACTGAACACAAAGTATATTCGTGCCACAGCCTTGTGATTTTGATGTGAGTGGAAGTGGTATCCAGCCAGAATGTCCCATAACGAATGAGTCTAGAGTTAGACTATTTCCAGTTGTAATTTGATGAGCCTATAATGAACTTGATAGTGACCCAGACAAACAATTATTACCGATATGTCATGGACAACATAACAGAGGTTGGAGAATCGTCACGGCTGCACAGGTGGAAGAACACAACAGTGGCTGAAATGTATTTATTCTCTGCCACTGTTATGCTTATGCCACATATCTATAAGAACAATATACGTAATTACTGGTCCACAGACCACTTCATCAGTACAGTGGAACCTCAAAAATCGAACTTAATCCGTTCCAGGAGCTAGTTCTAAATTCGAAAAGTCTGAAATTCGAAGCAATATTTCCCATAAGAAATAGTAATGGAAATACAATTAATCCGTTCCAGAAACCCAAAAATATTCATACAAAAAATACATTTTATAGAGATTAATTACAGTTTTACATACAACAAATACTATAGTTTTTAATTATGTATAGTAATACATATAAAATAACATTTTTACTTACCTTTATTGAAGATTGGTGATGGCATCTGGAAGATAGGGAGGAGGAGAGAGGGAGTTGAGATTAGTGTTTGGAAGGAGAATCCCCCTCCATGAGGACTTCAGGTAAGGCCATCTCTGGGGTTACTTCCCTTCTCTGTCTTTTAATGCCACTAGGACCAGCTTGAGAGTCACTGTACCCCTGTCTCACAAAATAACTGTCCACAGTCCTCTGTTTCTGGTGCCTCTTTAACATTTCCCTAAAATGGGACATGGTTCTGTCACTGAACTTGTTGCAAAGATGGCTTGTTTCAGCTTTCTCAGGGTGGTACTTTTGCACAAACATTTGGACATCGTTCCACTTGGCACAAATCTCCTTAATCTTTGAAGAAGGCACCTCATCCACTCCCTATATTAACACCTTTCGCAACATCAGCTTCCTTGATTTGTTCTTTCTTTGACAGGATAGAACCGATGGTCGACTTGTTTTTCCCATACTTCCTGGCAAGCTCAACAAGTCTCACACCACTCTCATACTTCTGTATTATTTCCTTCTTCACATCTATGGTGTTTCTCACTTTCTTTACCACAGGGGTACCACTAGCAAGTTTCTTTGGGCCCATGGCAGCTTATTTCACAGTCCCACAAGCACTAAACACAACGAAATAATCGTAAAATGCGTGAATGAGAGCGCAGGTTAGAATTCACTCAAGTATAAACAAAGCTAGACTGCTCACAGCGCCTGCGTGGGGACGTGGACAGAGCGGGCCGGCAGACAGGTCCCGTACCCGGTGGTCCGAAAATAGGGGCGCGTTAGATAATAGGGACACAGTTTGTCCAAAAAAATGGTCCTATTTTCGAAACGTTCGATATGTGATACATTCGATTTTTGAGGTTCCACTGTACTCCAGTTTTCCGTGGCCTCCTTCCCTGCAACAGATTCACTTTGTTGCTACGAATGTTGCACTTCTCAGACAGAAATACGCCAAACAGAAATGACCTATACAAAATCCGGGAAATGTTTATGTATTTGAAGCAGAAATTCAGTGCATACTTTTATCCCTTCAAGAACATTGCTGTTGATGAGTCCATGATTCTGTTCAAGGGACACCTGTCATTCAAGCAATATATACCGAGCAAACGTAATCACTTTGGTATAAAACTTTTTGTTATGTGCGACTGTGAGAGTGGTCTTGTGTTGGATGTTATTGTATACACCGGGAGAAACACACTCGATGATGACAGACGGATGTTGGGCATTTCCGGTGATGTTGTTCGCAGGATGATGGAACCACACCTTGGCAACGGCCATACAATGAACACAGACAACTGCTCGCTGATTTCCTACGTGTGAACAATACTGATATATGTGGAACAGTGAAAAGGAATAGAAAACATATGCCAAGGTTCAGTGGAGGCAGTGTTGAAGGTGCAGTGCAAGTGTTTCATGCTAATGACATCATGGCACTGACGTGGCATGACAAATGGGATGTGACATTGCTGTCAACCATCTACAGAAACGAGATGGTACAGACAGACAGACTGAGCAAGTTCAACAAAGAACCTATTGTAAAACCAGCTGCTGTCGTGGACTATACGAACAATATGCGACTAGTTGACAAGTGTGACATGATGATAGGGTTTGTTGACTGTGTACGTAGGAGTTGCAAGTGGTATATAAAACTGTTTTTTCACCTTGTAGACATTGCAGTGCTCAATGCATTCAATATGTACGAAATAAAAACTGGAAAACGACAACGTTTTGTAGAATTCTCTCTGAATGTTGTCAAGCAGATAGCAAGAAAGTATGGTACCACACCTGTACCTGCTCCTCAACAGCAACCTGTCACACCACAACCTGTCCACCAACCACAGCCAGTGGGGAAAGTGCCAGACCAAATCACTCCTAACTGTCACTATCTGGTACCAATACCACCTACCCAAAAGAAGAAGAATGCCCAGAAAAAGTGCGTTGTGTGTGCTACCACCAAAGAAAGACCCCAACAGCAGAAGGACACACGATTCATTTGTCACCAGTGTGGGGTGGCACTGTATGAATCCATGCTTCATGGAGTATCATACAATTGTGGAGTTCTAGAAACATAAGTGGGATATGTAAATACTTGTATATAATTTCTTCCTCCGTAAGCCATGCGTGTTGTAAGAGCCGACTAAAACGCTGGGAGCAAGGAGCTAGTAACCCCTTCTCCCATATACATTACTAAATTTAAAAAGAGAAACTTTCGTTTTTCTTTTTGGGCCACCTTGCCTTGGCGGGATACGGCAGGTTTGTTGAAAAAAAAAAAAAAGTTGTAGATAATAGAATGTGATGCAGCCAGGTGTGCAAAATCACCTGTCAGTGCGTGCATGTGTGTTTATGACAATATGATGATAATTTTGTATATAATATTGGTGTATAAACAACATTTGGCATTAAAATCAAAAGATTTGCCATAAAACATAATTATATCATGAAAACCAAGAAAATTAAAAAAAAAAAAAAAAAAAAAAAAAAAAAACGGGAAATATGTAGAATTTCTGCAAGCGGCAGTGCTCTATGTTGCCGTCAGGTGATCGCCAAGTGCCAACTTCGCGGCCTCATATCTCGGTAAGTACTGACCCTAATTTTTTTTTTATTGTAAAAAATGTGCTCTTTTTTACTATCAGAATATTCAGGGCGCTGCACGAGTGAATGTATATATACGTTTGGACCATTTAAGGGTTAAAGGAGGGGTCTGGAATATTGACTATTTGGAGTGACATCTAAATGACTCACGAAATCGTAATGACATGATTGCAAACAAACCACACCACAGGCGGGGCCTGAATCTGTGGTTAGATTCGTAAAACTCCAGATTAACATCTAAATTTCGTACCTTGGCACCTCTGCAAAGACATGATTATGTGTAAATGATGGTGAAAGCGTTTCTTTTTTGGGTCACACTTTCTCGGTGGGGGATGGCTGACATGTTGAAGAGTGAAATAAAGTGTATTAACTCCTGATACAGTGAAACAAAGTGTATTCTGACACAATAAAAGAGCATAGACCATATATGCTACAATGAAACAAGGTACACTATGTCCTGATACAACAAAACAAGGTGTTCAGTAATAACAGAGTAAAACAATACAGAGAGGTTAATGATACCTATAAATATTACAAGCATCACAATTATTCTTCATTAATCAATTTCAATATAAATAGGAACTCAGTTTAAGTTGTATGTCAATTATGTGTATGATGTATACATTCACACATCTGTTTCTTTAACAGCATCACTCTTAAGTTCATAAATTTTTAATTTGTATTGTTACCTGCACATCCTATTCAGCAAAAGTACTGTATACACAATCTTTCCTGAATGGTTTCATGATAATAAAATTTAAAAGTATACCAATGCTGGATACAGTCATGGTCAAATAGATTATATTAACCTTTTCAGGGTCCGTGCCATAGATCTACGGCTTTACATTGAGGGTCCAAACCGTAGATCTACGCCATGAGCTCAGCTCACTCTCATAAGCTGAGCGGTAAATTTGGGCCTAGATATGAAAGCATACATCTATGTGGTATGTGTGCACCACATTAAACAAATCCTGCAGCACATAGTGCATAATGAGAGAAAAAAACAGACCATAATTTTCGATTAAAACAGCAACTTTGCAGTGTTTTTTTGTATGTTTTTTATAGTCGTATTTGCAAATTCCTGGTCTCATTTGATAGAATGGAAGATATATTACAGAAATAGAGATGATTTTGATTGGTTTTAGCACTGAAAATGGCTTGAAACTGAGCTGAAAGTAGCAGAAATGTTAAATTTTTGCCGATGCTCAAGAGTAAACAAATGACCTCACACGTCTAATACACGCCAGCTGGTGGGTCTAATATACGTTCACAAATGTGATGATATTATTTATACAATTAAATATTATGCAGAAAATTCGGAGTGTGGAAATTAGGAGAAGGTGTGGAGTTAATAAAAGCATTAGTCAGAGGGCAGAAGAGGGGTTGTTGAGGTGGTTTGGTCATTTAGAGAGAATGGATCAAAGTAGAATGACATGGAAAGCATATAAATCTACAGAGGAAGGAAGGAGGGGTAGGGGTCGTCCTCGAAAGGGTTGGAAAGAGGGGGTAAAGGAGGTTTTGTGGGCGAGGGGCTTGAACTTCCAGCAAGCGTGCATGAGCGTGTTAGATAGGAGTGAATGGAGACGAATGATACTTGGGACCTGACGATCTGTTGGAGTGTGAGCAGGGTAATATATAGTGAAGGGATTCAGGGAAACTGGTTATTTTCATATAGTCGGACTTGAGTCCTGGAAATGGGAAGTACAATGCCTGCACTTTAAAGGAGGGGTTTGGGATATTGGCAGTTTGGAGGGATATGTTGTGTATCTTTATACGTACATGTATATGCTTCTAAACTGTTGTATTCTGAGCACCTCTGCAAAAGCAGTGATAATGTGTGAGTGTGGTGAAAGTGTTGAATGATGATGAAAGTATTTTCTTTTTGGGGATTTTCTTTCTTTTTTGGGTCACCCTGCCTCGGTGGGAGACGGCCGACTTGTTGAAAAAAAAAAAAAAATTATTACAGTATTGCATAACAGTAAATCTTCTATTTTTTGGTTTGAATAAAAATTCATTATGTGAATAAAAAATCAAAATGGAATTCATTTGTAAAGTCTGAAAATGTAACTAATAAACAGCAGAAATGTTAGTTTAGTGCCAGGAATGCCTGCATTGTTTATTCTGGACCCTATTTTGAAATTGGAATATTTTGAACTTTGCATTAACCCTCAAACGGTCCAAACAGATTGACGTTCAGATTCATAGTGCTACAAAAGTAGATCTACTTTTTTTATATATATTTTCAAATATAACAAAAAAAAAATGTTGATAAAAGTTTTTTTTACACTTTTTCACATGTAAAACAACAAAAAAAAATATTTTTTTACATACTTTCAGATGTTGAAAAAACATATATATACGTTTGGACCATTTAAGGGTTAAATTGGCCAAATTACCAATTCCCGATCACTTTATTTTGTAGTTGAAATAGTTGACTTAGCGATTTCTTGTGCTCAATCGATAGAATATAAGTAATGCTAGTGAAATAGCCAAGAATTTGGTCAACTGGAATAATGTAATAGGCCTAAAATGGGAGTCAAAGTCGGCAAAATCGCCAATGCATAAATATTGCTGACACATCAAAATTTGCAAGAGCATAATTTCGTCAATTTTCCATCAAATTTCATACTTTTTGTTTTATTACCTTCAGAGAAAGATTCTCTACCATTTCATAAGAAAAAATAACAAAATTATTTTTTAAAAAGTTCTTGGACCCTGGTGCATACTTTGAAATTTGACCTCTGGACCCTGAAAGGGTTAATACACAGGTGCTGTAATAGTATTCTTTAGATATTCTATTAAGTTTTGTACATTGGAAAAATTAAATTGCAACACTGAGCCGACAATTAAGATTCTTCATTTTCAGATGCCTCGTCACCTAAAGGATTGAAAGTTCTTGCAAAATTCTTTTGTGTTTCAACTTTAGGTAAAGTAATCTTAATTGGTTTCATTGTCTCAGTCTTTGAAGACAAAACATGTTGTTTCTTGGCCAGTTGAGATCTACTTGGATTGATCAAGTGTGATGCAGAAACTACACATGAAGTTTGTAAATTATGGGATGGTACAGTGGTATAACTATCTTTTGTGAAGGAAGCTGAGGGATAATGATCATGTATCTTGTCTTCTACTTCAGATAGGGCATGTTTTAAATGTGATTCAGAACTATCTGTTTGTTTCAAACTATCCATTCCAGTTGAACTTGACATTAAAGAAAGAAATTCTGTTAATGATATTTTATCACTCATTATGCCTTTTCCAGATGCTGAAGGATTAAAATTGCAACTTCCAGGAGTAATGGCAGGTGGTGGAACAGGCTGAGGTATCACTTGTGGTGTAGTATAAACAGGTGAAGGTACAGGTAGTGGTAGTGGTGGTGGCAATGGCGGTGGTGGCGGCGGTTGCAGTGGCGGTGGTGGCGGTGGCGGTGGTGGCAGTGGTGCAGATGGAACAGTAGAGAGTGGAGAGTTGCTTATCTGAGAAGAATATGAAGTAGACCCTAAATGGTGAGGTGGAAACAAGTCTGAATTAAAGTTTGTGTGTTGCAATGGTAGCACTGCATCATGATGACTTTTGCTTTCTGGCCTTGCTGGAAACTGGGACGACTGACTAGCCACACAGTCTCTTCCTTCAGACACATTCCTTGAGAGATTTAATGTTTTAGCTTGTTCTGCTTTAACTGCCAAGTCGATCTTCATTAACTGCTCTTGAGGAACATCAGTGTGCCCATGATAAAACAAAGCATTTTCAATAAAGGTTATAGTTTCAGCTGAAGTCTTCCCAAGACAAGCACTAGCTATGCTCTCAATATTTAAATCGTACAGCAAAGAGCGATCTTTTTCTCGTTCAAGCAGAAAAGTTAATCTTTGCTCGGCTTCTTGAATAATGACCTTCTGGATGATATTTAGTGTCTCACTTTTCATTGCATTTCTTAATTTATCTCCTATCATATGTAATAATATTTTATTGTCAATTTCATCAAAAATTTTCATTGTATCCAATCCACTAGATTTCAGTTTTAATGCTTTCTCATGTAATAACATTACAGGCTTTAGTAATGCACCTAACTTCTCACCTAAACGACCCAATGTCTCTAAAACATCTATCACATCAGTTGTAAAACATTCAGGTGTAGTAGAAGATACTTCCTCCTCTGGTAAACAATTAGTTGCATAATCTTTCATTTGTTCTTTCTTCCGAGAAAGACATTCAGATTTTTCCGGAGAATAACCTAATCTAAAATTTCTCGTTTTCAGTGAATTTTTTTCGTAAGTCTTATCTGTAATAATATGACTGTCAGGTGATTGCTTAGTGCTGTTTAATATGCTGGAAGAAGATTTTACTTTATTTACAGCCAAGGTATGTTTTCTGTTGTCTACTCTGTCATTATCAAGAGGGGTACTTGGTACTCTTGCAGTGCGTACATCTTTATCAAGAAGGGTACTTGTTACTCTTGCAGTGCGCATATCATTACCCTGTGATGTTTCACTCGGCAATTTTGAATTTCTATAGCTATCACTTCTATCTTCCTTTCTGATATGACCTTTATGTGTGTCATCTTTTTTCTCTTGTCTTTGAATTTCTTTGGCTTCACAATCTCTACTTTTATCACTTCCTCTTCTTCTTTCATTGTACCTCTTTCTCTTCTTTAACTTCCTTTTTATTTCTACACTTGGTGATCTAGAGTATTTAGCTCTCTTTCTTTGGTAGTTTCTAGATTTAAAGTGTCTAGCATCTGAAGAGCTACTTGAAGAGACAAAACTACTAGATGAAGAGGAGGGAGAACGAGGAAAAAGCTTATTGATGGGGAGCAGTGATACACACTGGTCT
Organism: Cherax quadricarinatus; assembly: GCF_038502225.1. Taxonomy (NCBI): domain Eukaryota; kingdom Metazoa; phylum Arthropoda; class Malacostraca; order Decapoda; family Parastacidae; genus Cherax; species Cherax quadricarinatus. The sequence goes on from NC_091295.1 coordinate 6,558,572, forward strand.
CTTTTGATTGTCCAGGATTCATTAAAGAGTGTTTCTAAACGAGATTTCCAAAATACTTCCCAGTCTTTTGTCATATTGTATGTGTATGGATCACCACCAAGGGAAAGAATTTTTTTCCTTTTCTTTTCAACAAATGCTTGATATTCTTTTGTGTAATCAGGATGAGCAAGTGGGTTTTTGCGATACATGGCACACTCCCTGTTATGAACTTCATGGAGAGACTGTAGTGCTCGCACAACAACACCATTCTTCTCTTCACCATTGTCTCTTCTCCCTCTACTTGAGCGAGATCGTGAGCTTGTTCGTGATCGTGACCTGCGAAGTGCTCGCATAAGACTAGTCCTCCTACCACCATCATCTCTTCTTTCTCTGCTTGAGCGAGATCGTGAGCTTGTTTGCGATCGTGGCCTGCGAAGTGTGCGCACAAGACTAGTCCTCTTATCACCATCATCTCTTCCTCTACTCCAGCGAGATCGTGATCGTGACCTGCGAAATGCTCGGACAAGACTAGTCCTCCTACCACCATCCTCTCTTCTTCCTCTGCTTGAGCGAGATCGTGAGCTTGTTCGTGATCGTGATCTGCGAAACGCTCGCACTAAACAAGCCCTCATATCACTGTCATCTCTTCTTTCTTTACTTGAGCAAGACCTTGAGCTTGTTCGTGATCGTGACCTGCGAAGTGCTCGCACAAGACTAGTCCTCTTATCACTGTCATCTCTTCTTCCTCTACTCCAGCGAAACCTTGAGCTTCTTCGTGATTGTGACCTGAAAATAATTAGACAAATTATAAATAATGTTTGAAGATAGTAAAGATGAAATATTAAATAAAAAAAAATCAACTAAAGACACAAATGTTGCAAACTTTACATATGCATGAAGTACTTTTTTGGTAAAAACAATTATACCACAAACACCAAAAAATAGAGTATAAAATAAATGTTTGAATACATCTGAGAGAATGGGTCTGGGTGGTCAGTGTGCGCACTATAGAAAAAATCTGGACGCCCACATGGCATTGTGGGAACGCCGCCAAAGTAGCTTTGTATCCAATAAAGTGGTTAGAAATTGGCAATATTGCCAATTGTGTGAAATTGACAATATTGCCAATTTCACACAAATTTCAGAAGATGCCAATTTCCAAATAGGGTTCAGAATAAACAAGACAGACATTCCTGGCACTTAAATAACAAGTTCTCTGTTCATTAGTCATGTCCCCAGGCCCCTCTTATATTTCTTTTGCTTTCCACTTTGAATTTTTATTCTTACAAAAAATAGAAGATTTACTGTTATGCAGACTACTGCATTAATGTAGAAATGGTATAAATAATATCAGTGCACTTGTGAAAGAATATAAGACTCGCCAGTTAACGTGTATTGGACATTTGGCATGATTTGTTAACTTTTGAACTTTGGCAAAAATCGAACATTTCTGCTACTTTGAGCTCAATTTCAAGGTACTTTTCATTGTGAAACCAACCAAAATCATCTCAATTTCTGTAATATGTCTTCAATTCTATAAAATGAAACCAGGAGAACTAGAATACAACCATAAATACCATATGAAAATACAGTGCAAAGTTGCTGTTTTAATCCAAAAACACGGTCAAAGTTTTTTTCTTATTACGCACTGTGTGCTGCAGGATTTGTTTATACTGCGCACACTGACCACATAGACCCATTCTTTCATATGTATGCCTACCAGCTTTCTCTCGCTAGATTTGAAGGTGCTAGAATTTAGGCGTTCTACGTCAATAACCCTGATGCGTAAGCCGTACCAGTACGTCGAAAACCCTGAAAGAGTTAAACCCCTCCTTGCAGTTTTATAACTGTAGTGTAAATGCACCTCTGGCATGACAGTGGTGGAGTGAATGATGATGAAAATTTTTCTTTTTCAGGCCACCCTACCTTGGTGGGAACAACAGATGTGTTAATAAAAAAAAAGAACTTTCTATTTCTAGTTTTATTTCTCTACAATATTTCAAAAGCGTGGTATCATAACTACAGCATTTCACCTTTGTTGATTACACAACTCTGTCATTTCCCACCCAAATCCAGCATCACTCAACAACACTGTTAATGAAGAGCTCTTAAAAACATCAACCTCGATAACTACCAATAAACTTACACTTAACAGTGATAAAACCTTCTACATTATGTTTATGAGCATTTTGATTAACAATACTCTTATTGCTAAACATAATGATGGAAAATTTCTGGGTTTGCACCTTGACAGCAACTTGAAATTCAACACCCATATCTAACAGATAACAAAAAGTGTCCAAAACAGTTGGCATCCTCTCAAAGATATGTTATTATGCATCACAAACAGTACTATACCTACAATATACTATTTACTGATCTACCCCTACCTCACCTACACTATTTATGTCTGGGAATCCACAAGAGCAAATCACCTCAAGCCAATAATAACTCAACAAAAAGCCGCAGAATGAATGATCACACAATCCCCTGCTAGACAACACCCCCCTCCCCACTCCAAAGACCTGAACCTACTCACTATACAAAACTTTCACTCTTGCTACTGTGCATCCTACACTTACAGAACAATAAATTCTAATATTAACCCTTTGACTGTTTCAGGCCCCTCTCTGAAACTGTCATTCTATGTCGCCAAATATTCAAAAAAAAAAAATTATTTTTTCTTATGAAAATGTTAAGATTATTTTTCTGAGTGTTTTAGTCCAAAAAAAAAATTTTGCCATCGGTACTTACCAAGATATAGAGCCGTGAAGTTTGCAGAAAATGAGCCGCGTATGGCAACAGCGGCGACTGCCGCTCACCCGGTAAACTTTAGTTTACTTGTAATTGAAGGTTTTTTGTTTTTTTTCACTATTTTATTTTTTCACATAACTTATGTGGCCTGTGAGACCAAAGTAAGGTGCAATGTACATATATACACTCGTTGTATACAACACAATAAGCACACAAACATAATTATCAATATATTGTTTACAAAACTTGTTTACAAAAACAAACAAACAATCATCCTCCTCCTCCTTCTCCTCCTCCTCCTCCTCCTCCTCCTCCTTCTCCTCCTACTCCTCCTCCTCCTCCTCCTCCTTCTACTCCTCCTACTTCTCCTTCTCCTGCTTCTACTCCTCCTCCTCTTCCTTCTCCTCGTCCTTCTCCTCCTCCTTCTCCTTCTCCTCCTCCCTCTCCTCCTCCTCCTCCTTGTCTTGTGTGCGAGTGTGTGGCTTATAATTGTTTTGAGTCAGAAGTCGGCAGCTGTCAAAGTGACATATTGTCTCATTACTCACTCCCCCTACCGCCTGTCAAAACAATGGGGTCGGATGCTGCTTCCCCTCCTCCATTCTATCTAATTATCTTTCTCCCTCATTCTATATTTTTCAATCTGTCTCTCTTTCTGTCTGCCTATCTCTGTCTCACAGGTACACATAAATACAAGTATACATAGTGTAAATTACCTAGGATAACCCAAGAAATCCAGACAAAGTGCTATACTCTGCTTGAAGATGTGAGTAAAAGTGATGACACAGTCTTGTGGCTCTCTCTGAGACAGAGAGCTAGATGGACAGACAGGGAGCTTGACAGACAGACAAATAGACAGACAGAAATGTTTGTGTACCAGCAAAAACAAAGGGAGGGCGATGGTCATGTAATATTTCCTTAGCTCTACCCTCGTTTACACTCATCAAAGTCAGCTCTTATCAGATGTTATCTCCCCTTATCTTGTCACTGTCATGGGGTGGACTTTTTTTTTTCTTGCTTCAAAGGAACAATATTATTACATCTTCTTCTTCTTCTTCTTCTTCTTCCTCCTCCTCCTCCTCTTCTCCTCCTCTTCCTCCTCCTCCTCCTCTTCTCCTCCTCCTCCTCCTCCTCTTCTCCTCCTCCTCCTCCTCCTCCTCTTCCTCCCCTCCTCCTCCTCTTCCTCCCCTCCTCCTCCTCCATTGCTTTTGGTCTCAAACTCCTCCAAATCATGAAATTGATCTTCACTGACACTTCCATCTGTGTTAGAGCATCACTTGGGAAGAGAAGAGTCCCAGATTTGCTGGGGAATCACATATTTCTTACCGCTAGACATGCTGAAAATGGACAACTGAAATGGCATTCCCACAATGCACCACTGGCTCCCCGATTTTTTTTATATGGTGCACACTCACCATGGAGATCCATTCTCTCACATGTGGGCCTACCAGCTTTCTCCTGCTTGATTTGAAGCTGCTAGAATTTATGCGTATAAATACGTCAGAAACATTGGCTCGTAAGACGTATTTATACGTCGGAAACAGTCAAAGGGTTAATCCTGACCTGAAGCACTTTCTTGATAGTTGTAACAGGACCCATAGACATAATACCAGGCATAAAAATCTCTATGATACTCCTTGTGTCCAGCTAAATCACTTAAAAAATTCAATGTACAAAAAAAGAGCCCAAAATCTGTAAGTCACTGCTAGAAATCTCCAGAACCACTGAATCAGCAGCATCTTCAAAATCAGTTAAAAAAACACCTCTCCCTAACATATCCCAACATCAGCTAAATATGCAAAACCTACAAATCTTTATTCTCAATGTCACAAACATATGGAAAACAATATAATCTTATTCTTAATACAGTAGGGTCCCGCTTATACGGCGGGTTAGGTTCCAGGCTGTCGCTGGAAAGCAGACATCGCCAGAAGGCAGAACACCATTTTTTTCCATTTATAAATGCATATAAATGCCAGACAACAAGTTTACACTAAATTATATTAAGTTAGTAATAAAACTAGGCATTAAAAACACACAAAGTAAAATACATTCACA